>NC_031790.1:2545068-2553060 GCF_001522545.3 Parus major
CCTAAATTCAGACATTCACACCCAAACCTGCCTCTCCTCCACTGACCATTCCACTACTCCTAAATTCAGACATTCACACCCAAACCTGCCTCTCCTCCACTGACCATTCCACTACTCCTAAATTCAGACATTCACACCCAAACCCCGCCTCCCCCCTCAAATGCCCCTAAATTTGGACATTCAAACCCAAACTTGCCTCCCACTCACTGATCACAGCACTGTCCCTAAACCCACACATTCACTCCCCCACTGACCACTCCACTGCCCCTAAATTCAGACATTCCCACCCAAACCCGCCTCCCCCTTCCCAAACCAATAGTGTTGAGGGCTTTTTTTTTTTTTTGTCTTCAGATGCCTCCATCTAAATTTAAATCTCAGACATCATATTACCTCGTTATTTTTAGAGCGGCGATTACTCAGAGCAGTTTACAGCCCTCCCTTTCCCCCTCCCCTCAGCAGCATCACTGTTTATTCCACCCCAAATCTGCCTTTCTGGATGGAAAAAGGCTGGAGCAGGGGCAGATCTGAGGAGCCACGTACCCAGCTCGTGTGGGAACTCCTCGCAGAGTATGGCCACGGAGGTGCTGATCCCTTGGAAGACAGACACGGTGAAGGACGCGCCGATGGCCAGGCCGTCGATGAAGTTGTGGAGGCCGTCACTGAGGGTGATCATCCAGGCCAGCGTCCCAATGTCCGAGTACCTCACCTCCTTCAGCCAGTAGCACGCGCTCTGGGAGGCCTGCAGGTCCTGCCACAGCACCCCAAAACAGGGCTCAGCACCCAGCTGGGGTCACTGATCCACCCCCCCATTCATTAAACCCACACAGCGGAGCTGTTTGCTCCCATCACATGCAGAAAAAGCTGGTTTTAACTGTTTTGTCACAATGCCATGGGATGAGGTGCTCACCTGGACAGAGAGGGAGCCCACCACAGCCTTCTCATCCCCAGAGGGGGGCTTGCATTCCAGGTCATTGGTGATGTGTGGGATCATGTGGTCCAGGTCCCCGTTCTGCAGCTTCTCCGTGACCCCCTCCTCACGGTCCTTCTTGGAGGGCAGAGCCTCGGGGCCGTAGTGGCTGTGCCCATGGTGGTGCTGTGGGATCAGGGGATCCAGGATTGTCAGTCATCCCGATATTCCTGCTCTTTCTCACCCTGCTATCCTGACATTCCTGCTCTTTCCTGCCCCACCACCCTGAAATTCCTGCTGTTACCCCACTACCCAGATATTCCTGCTCTTTCCCGCCCTGCAACCCAATATTCCTGCTGTTTCCCACCCAGCCATCCTGATATCCCTGCTGTTTTCTGTCCCTCACCTGAAATTCCTGCCGTTTCCTGCCCCACCATGCCCTGCTCCACCTCACCTGGTCCTTCTGCTTCAGAAGCATCTTCAGGATCTTCTCTGTGAAGAAGAAGAGGTAGAAGCCCCCGAACACCACAGCGGATTTAGAAACATAATAATCTTCCTGAGGGTTGAATCCAAACGCCTGCAGGCAGGAGGGGACATGGGAGAGGATGAGGAGCAGGCCCTGGCAGTGTCCTTCATCTGCCTTTGCCCCTGGAGTGACACTGGAGGGGTGACACAGCTCTGAGCTCTCTCTGGGGAGCAGCTGCTTTGGGGACAAGCTCAGAAAACACTTTTGTGCACCTTTAATCTCCCTCATTCCCTCATCCAAGCCGGCTGTACCCCAAGGCATTGGATCCTGCACTGGGGCAGGGATGCCAAAACCAGGCTCCGCTCTGCACAGGGGACCTGCCTCCCGGGCTAGAAAAAGCCAGAAAAGGCAATAAAACCAAGATTCTCTGCTTGAAGCAGACCGGGGATCTCCCTGGAGCAACTCCCTTCCAAACTCCAGCTCCGAGTGGCTTCCAGCCCTCCATACCTCGCTCAGGGCTCCCCTCCAATGCCGCCTTCCCCTTCTCCAGCCAGCGAGTGCCCAGAAACAGCCCCAGAGAGAGAGAAAAGCACAAACCCACCAGTCCTCTCCCTACCTCGGGAATGAGCTGGAAGAGGGCGTTGGAGTAGAGAGTTCCAATCGCCAGAGCTATGAAGTAGAGGAGCAGCCGCTTGTAAAAGGTCTTCTTCATGAAGGGCACCACGCTGGCTCCCACCAGCGAGCACAGGGAGATGACGGAGACGCAGAGGAAACCGTAACCCCAGACTGGCAGAGCCAAACCCACCCCGGGAGACAGGAGACGGGAGACGGGAAGGGACGAGATCAACGTGGGGATGGGCAGGGAAGGAATCCACACCAACAGGACAGAGAGAGGAGGGAGGGAGAGAGGGGAGACAAGAGGACATTCATTAGTGATTGTTGTTCATCTGGCGCCACCTCCAAAGGGCGAACCCGGCGCTGAGTGGCTTTGGGAAAGTTTGGGAATCTCAGCTGAGTTTTGGCAGCTGGGCCGTGTCCCAGCCAGCCCCCAGCTCTGCTACACGGACCATTCCCAAGCCACAGAGAGCCTGGGTCCCCTGAGCGCCTCGTATGCTCCATCCCTGCCCTGCAGCCGGTCCCTGTGGGGTGCTCCGGGTGCCGGCAGGGCTGGAGCGTACCTCCGGCATTTCAATTCCCAGCAGATCGGGAATTAGAGGCGCTTGGTTTCTATGTGCAGCAAATAAAAGTTGCAGGTCTGGAGCTGAAAAGGCACCTTGGAAAAAAAATCCCACTGCCAGCATGGATGAGGTGTTCACTGCCCAGCAGCACAACAGGCAACACCAGGGGGAAAAACCCGCTGTAATTTTAAGGCTGGATGTGCCAAATCCAGCTCATCCTGGACCATGTTGCTAAGGTTTCCAATCCAGGTGGATTTATTCAGCTCCAGAACTGCGCAATTACAACACAATTAATTTGCGATATTTCCGTTGGTCCCATCAGAGCACCGGGAAACCTCAAGGAAGCCAGAACCCTTGTGGGAACATCGGCCTGGGAAATCAGGCAGAGGAGGAAAAGAAAAAAGGCAATTAAAGGATTTGTAGAAGTTGGCTAATTCCAGAAGAAGCTGGTGCTTCTCCAGGCTGTTCTCCATGCTTTTATACGGATATTTAATCATATTTTCATGGATATTTCACATGTTTTTCCCTCTGGCTCATGCCAATACTGCTGCCACAAGCGTGGCTGAGCACATCCCTCCAAGGGATAAACTCCTGGACACACAGAGCAGGAGCGAACAGCTTCTCCCAGCACACTCCCACTCCTCAGACGTGGCAGGGGTGGAGGACACTGAGGGTTTCCTGGTGCTCAGAGGGATGAGAAAAGCCCTGCGGAGCCCCTTGAGCCAAGCCCTGAGCCTCAAGTGACGAGGGGTCGGATCGATTCGGCGGGGTGGAGGCAGAGAGGGCGCCCAGGGAGCTGCCCCCGGAGATGGGAGAGAGGCAGGGACGTTCTACCGCACCTCTGGGATGAGCTGGAAGAGCGCGTTAGAGAGCAGCGTGCCGATGGAGAGCGCGATGAAAAACAGGAGCACCCGGCTGAAAAAGGCCTTCTGGGAACACGGAACGATGAGGACTCCGAGCAGGGAGGCCACGTTAATCATGGACACACTGAGAAAACCAAAGCCCCACACTGCGGAACGAGAAGAAACGAGGGCCAGACATTACCGAGGCTCTCGGAGAGCCCGGACCCGGGCAGGTGGGAAAGGCTGGCTCCAGGGCTGTTCCCCGTGCTCCGGATGCTCCAGCTGTGACAAAACCGTTGTGTTTGGTGCAGGGAAGGTGGGAATGAAGCCACTGGGTTCCTTGGAAAAGGTTTTCCCAAGTCCCAGCGTGGGAGAAGCCGAGCTGTGCTCAGGGCAGCTGATCCAAGACCTTGGGCATCGCTGGGACCGGGATAGGCAGGAGCTGGTTGAACATCTGCCGGTGGCTGGAGGCCAGCAGGTCCCTCCAGGGGCCAGGTCACTCCCTCCCACCCACGGGAACTCCACATCCAACTATCAGAGTCCCCTCCTCATCCAGCTATCCCGGAGGCACAGAGTTTATCCCAGCAAAACCACACCACGGCACAATCCACAGTGAGGAAAACTCGGTCAGGATTCCCAGCTGCTGGAGGCAGGGAATTCCCAGGAGTGGGAAGTGGTTGCTCCTCATGTGCCCAGGCAGTGCCCGTGGTCCCCCCAGCATCCCAATTACCTTCAGCTGAGCTGGGCTTGCTCTCCTCTGTCTGCTCATTCTCCTCATTTTCCAGGTTTTCGGAGGCACACGCCCCTGACTCCAGCTGCTGCAGGATGGCGGGGCAGAACTCCTTGAACTCACTGTGCCCCACAGGGGAGCCCTCGCTCAGGTTGTGGATGGCGAAAAGCTCCACGGAGCTGAAGCACTGGGATGGGGAAGGGACAGGAAGGTGCCTTGAGATCCCCACAGCTCCGCAGGGAGATTCCAGGAGCCTGCAGGGAGGTTTTGGGGGTCTGCAGGGAGGATTTAGGGGTCCCCCTCCTTACCCGGGAGAGGTTCAGGCGCTGCTGAGGCGTTTGGGAGACATTGGCGTGTCCCACTCCCACATCCAGGCGGTTCAGCAGGGCCTTGAGCTGCTTCAGGCTCAAAGTCTGGCTCTCCCCGTACCGCTGGAGCAGATCCTGCAGGAAGGAGGCTGCGGAGACTCTGGTGCTGTCCCTGCCCGCCCAGACCTGTGGGCAGGGGAGGAGGCAGAGCAGCAGGAGCAGGCAGCAGCTCCGGGGGCCCACGCTGGGGATCATGGTGTGTCTGGGATGCTGGGAGAGAAACCACACCGCTGTTGGCTTTGGCATTCCCAGCGCTCCAACTACGGCTCCTCCACCCCACCAATGGATTTATCCTCAGGGAAAGGCAGAACAGCACTGGGAGCACCCAGATCCTGATGAGGACAGAGCATTTTTCCACAATTTTTCCATGCAAGACCACCCTCTCCTCCTCCACGCTGAGCCACCCCAAGCCCCTCACTCACCATGAGGGGCTGCCAGGACCTGGCTTCCGGGGGCTCTCCAGCTCCACAGCACCTCGGGGATCCTGGGAAGAGCAGGATGGTCGGGAAGCAGGCAGGGCTGCAAGGAGGGCTGTGCCAAAATCCAGCTGTGCCAGCCCCAAATGCAGCTCTCCGGGAGGTGAGGAGTCACGCTCCAGCCCTTGGCCACACGTGGGTCCCCTCGGCGTCACAGGGGCTGGGACACAAACATCTCTGGGACCTCAATGCCAGCACCCGGAGGAGCACGGGAGCCCCAGGGACAGAGGTGGCCTGTTCATTAGGTTATAATTTAACCAGGATAATTACCATGAACCGAGTGCTTCCCTGCTCTAACTGCAGGTGCCTTTATAGTGTTTGCCCAGAATCAATCATTGCCCTCTGTGCCTCTTTCATATGTGCTGGGAATTGATAAAAGAGGGGTGGCACAGCCCCGGGGTGCAAAGGAAGGGGCTCAGGGAGGGGAGGGCAACGACAGGCACGACCTGCACGTCCACCTTGGGAGGCACCCAAGAGCCTGGAGCTCAGGCTGCCTGCCTGGAAAAGCTTCCCTGAGAGGCAGATGGCAAATTTGGGATTCGCAAGGAGAAAATAAAAGTCTGCTGCCTCCCAGTAGTGCAGCAGCCATCCTGATCCCCGTGTGGGCTCCAGGCACACCTCCTGATCCCCCTGGCTTCCCTTCCCTGATGCTCCCGACCCAGCCCTGGACACCCCGCAGTGCCTGGCCTGTGCTGACGGCTCACAGGCTCCAGTCTCTTCCAAAAACCAGGACATTTTTGAAGCCTGGCCAAGCAATTGTTCCAAAAATAACCTGGGGCCAGGATTTCCACGCCGAGGGGCTGCCGGGGAACTGCAGGACCCCGCTCCCCATCCAGGACCCCGCTCCTCCTGAAGGCTCCCACATTCCCACAGGTTTTACCAGCTTACCACCACTTTGTAAGCTTTGTTCTCAGGGAGGTTTTAGCCTCCTCCTGCCAGGGCTTAGCTCGGATGCTTTGACTTAACCCCTCTCCTCCCAAAACGAGGGAGGGAGCCCACCCAGAGCGGTGCTGGTGCTGGGAACACCCCGCTGAATTCGGAGCCCCGAGGGACACTCTGCCTCTTCAGCATCCCCCAGCGAGCCCAGACCCTTCCTCTGCCTCCCTATCCCAAATCCACCCTTCCAGGTGGCTCCTCCTGGGCTACGTGGGGCATCCAGTCACCTATGTGTGACTCCCACAGGTGCTGGCAAACATCCCACCGTGCTAAAGGTCTGTCCCGGCTGGCCGCACGTCCCCGCTGGCTGCCCTTCCCAGCCGAGCGCTCCCCGTGTCCCCCGTGCCTTCGGGAGCCGTCCCGCTCCCTGCGCACCGATGTCCCGGTCTGTGCCAAGGCACGCAGCTCTCCCCGCTGCCAAAACCCCTCCCGGGGGTTTCTCCTAAAGCCGGGCTGAGCCGGATACACCCAGGGTAGAAAACCGGACCTCAACTTTCCCTCAGCTGCCAAAGGCAAGGCAGGAAGCGCTGAACGGGCAGAGCGGGGCAGCGGCCGGAGCTGCACGGGCTCGCTCCGTTTTAGGGCAAAACGAGGTGGAGGAGCCGCCCCTGCGGAAGAGAAGGGCCCAAAGAGGGACATCCCGGGGGGCTCCGACCTGCTGGAATCTCAGGGCAAGGCAGGAGGGTGCCGAGCACACCCGGCCCGGCCTCCCGGGACAAACGCGCTGCGGCAAACACCAAAGAACAGCGACCCTCGCCATCCCCACCGCCAGCCGCGACCCCTCCGCAGCCCCCCGGCCTCCTGCCCGCTACCTTCAAGGGCGTCCTTCCACCGGGATGAGTTCCCGGAGCCTGGAGCCAGCGCCTGACCTACTTTATCGCTCCTCGGGATGGGGCACGGGGACAAACCGCTGCCACGGGAAGGGACGGCTGCCCGGGAGGGATGTGCCCGGGAGCGATGCCCGGCAGCCACGACAGCACAACGCAGCTCCCAAGGCCGGGCAAACCCTTCCCATCTCCCTGGGCTTCACTTCCCAGAGATCCTCGATCCCGGCCGCAATCCACATGCATCCCTCCCCCCCTGCTCCCGGGAAGGTGACGCCTTCCTGAAGGGAATAAGAACCGCTGGCACAGCCGAGCATGACCCGGCGACGTCAGGCAGACGCTTCCCGAAATCCCGCGCAGGGACAGCTGGCTGGCGCAAACCTGGAGGGGAGGGGGGCAGCGGGGGCCCCCAAATTCCACCCCCACCCCCTCCGGGACCCATCCCGCTCCTTCCGGAGCAAACGCCGCTCCACGTGTCCTGCGGCAAGGAGGAGGAGGAGGAGGGAGGTTTTTCCATTCCCGGCGGCTCGTCCCGGGGCGGGCAGCGGACACGTTCCTGGGTTACGGATACCCTGGGCTGCCCCCGGAGCCTCCGGGCAGGGTCCTGTCCCTTCCTTTCCCGTGATGGCAGGCCCCGGGGCGGGCAGGTGGAGACACCCCGGGAATCCCACCCCACACCGACACCCAGTCCTGCCCAGTGGCCCCTGCACCGGAGCTGCTGCTGTCCCCCAGTCCCTGCCCCATCCCACCGCTGCTGCCTGATCCCACAGCTTCTGCTGGTGGCGCCAGACCCCATAACTGGGCCCTGCATCCCAAAACTGCGTCCTGCACCCATAACAGTGTCGTACACCTCAGAACCCACCTTCACCTGCACCCTCACCTGCCCCAGACCCCAGGGGCTGTCCCAAAACGAGCCCCCATGGCTGTCTCCAGGCCCTAGGCCCTGTCCCAAACCCTAAACAGCCGCTCCCTGCATCCTTCCCTGCATCCTACATCCCTCCCTGCATCCCCCATCCCCATCCGGGGCTCGGGGCCGGCCCCAGCCCGCTCCCCACGGCCCGCTACCTCCCTCCCCACGGCGGCCCGTCCCCGCAGCCGTTCCCTGTGGCATGGCAGGGCTGCCGTGCCTATCCCAGTCCGTCCCGGTCCATCCCGGTATATCCCGATCCTACCTCCGCTCCCGCTCCCGCCGCCGCCGCTCGGGGCCGCACAGGGCGCATGCGCGGCCGCCGGCACGGGGAGCGCTCCCATTGGCTGCCGCTGCC
>NC_031790.1:2553436-2563720 GCF_001522545.3 Parus major
CCCCCAAAAATCCCACCTGGAAACCCCCAAAACCCTGTCCGGGACTGCTAAAAAATCCCACCCAGGTCCCCCCAAAAAATCCCGCCTAGGACCCCCCAAAACCCTATCTGGGACACCCAAAATCCCACCGGGGATCCCCAACCCACCCCCCTCCAGGGCACTGGAACCCCCAAACAGCCCCCAACACTCACCCCGGGAGCACTGGGAGCCCCCTAAAAACCCACCCGGGGCTATTGGGACCCCATGGAACCCACTGAACACCCACCCTAGGGGCACCAAGACCCCTGAAGACCCCTCTAAGGCATCCCCCCAGAGCATCAGGGACCCCAGGGATCCCCCAACACCCCCCGAGGGCACCACATGGACCCTTTAGGGGCACTGAGCACCCCTCAACCCTTTCCCCCAGGGTTCACAGCACCAAACATCCCCTGGGGTGGGGCTGGGGGACCCCAAGGACCCCCTGGAAAAACCCCTGTGGGTTCAGGGGGGAACAAATCCTGGCAGCCAGACCCATCCTGGCTCCTCTCCCTGCGCCAGGGAGCTCTCAGGGCCAAGGAAAAGGAAGAGCTGGGACAGAAAAAGCTGCTGGAGGGGGTCAAGCAGAACTGGGGGACCCCCAAAATCCCCAGCCCAGCACCCCAAGGGCCAAGATTTATTCCTAAATCCCATCCCAGGCTGGGCCATGACTGCCAAAGTCCGCCGGGATTGGCAAATAAACAGGGATAAATGATTAACCCAGGGCACAAGGTGACAGCTCCAGTGCTGTGATCCTCCCCTCAGCGTTCCTGCTCCATCCTGGGATCCCTCGGGAATGAGGGGCAGGATGTGGCCACCAGCATCCCCCCAAAAATCCACGAGGGAGCAGCTGTCAGTAACGGTTTTATTGGAATGAACTAAAAAACTGGTTACAGTAAAGAGAAAAATCAGGGAATTCCAACTTGTCTTGACTAAGGCAGAAAAAGCACCTAAAATAGGTGAAAACTCAAACCTTCCTTGGGGTAATGACCTGAATCAACAAAGAATTCTCCTTGGAAAACCAGTGACTCTTCAATGACAGGAGAACTGGCCAAACTGGAGCTAGTTTGCTCAACAGCAGCTTGAAAAAGCCCAGGGAAAAAACCTTCAAACCTGCGTGGAAATGCAAAAAACTGGGGAGGAAAAAACCCCAAAATCTTTGGGATTTACATCCAGCACCTGCATAGGGATGAGCTGTGGGAGCAGCAGCACTTTTGGGGCTCATTAATTCAACCCCCTTATGGGGAGGGCTGGAAACCAGCAGGATATTCCTTTGGGTTCATCCCCATGGAGATAATTCCCAAAAAACCCACAGCCCTGGGATGCTGTTGCAATCCCCAGCATCCTCTAAACCAACAAACAAAGAATAAATTAACACCAAAACAGGGAATTGAGGAAGATCCCCCTCGGCGGGGAAGGACAAACAGCAGCAGGTGGGGAGCGGAACTCTGGACACAATCCCTGTTTTCCCAGCACCATCCCAGCTTTTTTCTGGGTGCAATCCTGGTTTTCCTGGGTCCTGGCAGGTTAAAGGAAGAAGAGCTGCTCGCTGAGGTGGGCGCTGGGCTCGTGGTGCAGGACCTGTCCTACCAGGAATGCCAATTTGTGCGCGTACTTGCAGGGGGCAGGGACACGGACGGTGCCCGGCCAGTTCCAGTACAGGTGACACAGCTTGAAGGTCAACCTGGGGACATGGAGGGAACTGGGTTTGGGATTCCTGGGAATGGGGATGGATCCAGTTCAGATCCCTCCCAGAATCTGCTCCCAGGTGTCCCTGGGAAGGGGGAAATGGGATTTGGGATTCCCAGGAATGGGAATGGATCCAGTTCAGATCCCACCCAGAATCTGCTCCCAGATAACCTTGGGAAGGGAGAAATGGGATTTGGGATTCCTGGGAATGGATCCAGGTCCAGATCCCTCACAGAATCTGCTCCNAATCTGCTCCCAGATAACCTTGGGAAGGGAGAAATGGGATTTGGGATTCCTGGGAATGGATCCAGGTCCAGATCCCTCACAGAATCTGCTCCCAGGTGTCCTTGGGAAGGGGAAAATGGGATTCCCAGGAACACGGATGGATCCAGGTTCAGATCCCTCCCAGATGTTCTTGGGAAGGGAGAAATGGGATTTGGGATTCCCAGGAATGGTGATGCATCCAGTTCAGATCCCAGCCAGAATCTGCTCCCAGGTGTGTTTCTTCCAAAGGTTGGGAATGGGGTGAGCCAGGTGTGGTGCATCCAGGTCCTCCCAGTTCACCCAGTATGAGCAACAGGCTCAGCCCAGTTCCTGCAGAGGGACCTGTCCCCCCCCAAACTGCCCCAGGGGCTGATTGAGCCAAAACCCCCAAATTTGGTGGGGGAGGTGGGGGGGGCTCAATGGGGTCCCCACCCTGACACAAGGCTGCTCTTCCTTCTGTGAGATACTGGGGGGGCTCTGGGATTCCTGCCCTTCCCTCTGGAATATTTTGGGGGGCTGCAGGATCTCAGGGACTCCTGCACTTTTCCCTGGGTGACTTAGTGGGAGTCTCTCCCATTCCCTCTGGAATATTTTGTGGGGCTGTAGGATCTCAGGGATTCTGGGATTCCTGCACTTTTCCCTGGGTGATTTTGGGGGTCTCTCCCCTTCCCTCTGGAGGATTTTAGGATTTTGTAGGAGCTCTGCCGTTATCCCTGCAGGGAGTTGGGAGGACCTGGAATCCTGGGTAGCTGCAGAAATCCCTGCCCTCCCCTCTGGATGATTTTGAGGGTATCTCTCCTTCTCTCTGGAATATTTTGGCTGTAGGATCTCAGGGACTCTGTGATTCCTGCACTTTTCCCTGGGTGATTTAGGGAGTGTCTCCCATTCCCTCTGGAGGATTTTGGGGGGCTCAGGACCCCCCCTTACCTCTGGAGGTGCTCGGAGCTGAGGTTGGCTGTGTTCCACATGCAGATGTAGCGCGTAGGAACGCTGCAGCCCTGCCGAGAGTGATGGGCCAGGAGGAAGAAATCCTGCCTGGGAGGGCAAAACAAACCCCAAGTTTATTCTTTTCCACCCCAAAATGAGCATTTTTGTACCTCAGGGTGCTCTGAACCCCAGATTGGGCTTTTTTTTACACCCCAGAATGGTGGTTTTGAACCCCAAGGGTTTCACTTTTGGACTCCACAGAGATTTTTCTTCACCCTGAGGTGTTTTTACCACTATTTTTCTTTCACTCTGGCTTCACCCCCTGGGGTGGTTTTATAACCATTTTTTTTTTGCATTCAAAGGTGTTTTTATACCCCATAGCATCTTGTTTTGTAAAAACAATAAATTAAAAAGTACCTTATGGTATTTTTACAACCAATTTTTCTGCAACTTGGGGGCCTTTTACACACCATTTTTTACACCTTGGGGTGGGTTTTTTTCCAACACCCCGGCCTATTTTTACAATTTCTTTGGCACCCTGGGATTTTTTTCTTGCACCCTCAGGTTCTTTTTGCACCCTAGGCTATTTTCTACTCTTTTTTTGCACCCTGGGGTGGTTTTACAACCACTTTTTCACGACGAGGGTGGATTTTTTTCCACCCTGGGGCATTTTCCTCTCTTTTTTTTACATCCAGGTTATTTTTTCCCCCCTGGGGGTGTTTTTTATCCCTCCCCAGGATGTTTTTTACCCCATCCCAGCTCCCCCAGCCCCAGCTCTGCCTCTCACCAGCCCGAGCTGGTGACGCTGTGGTCGATGACGGTGCCCAGGGGAGGGGACACGAACTCCTCTCCTGCCAGGCAGTAGAAGTTGGTGCTCAGCTGCTTCTGCACCACCACCACCACGAGGCTGGGCTGGTAATTTTGGAAAGTGTGGAAGCTCTTCTGGAGCTGGGGCACCTCGTACTTGAGCACGGTGTCCAGCTGGGGGTCGGACACCCCGTCCCGGTACACCACGATCTTCATGGGCAGCGAGTGGTTCAGCTGAAGAGGGGGGGGAAAATCAGCTCATTTTTACCTCCCTGCCATGCACAGGATTAGCTGAGGGAGGCAGGAAAATATCCCCTGGTCAGGTTTGGATATTCAGGGATGGAGCTGGGATTTTAACCCACACTGAGTTCCCCCCAAAATGCAGCTCAGGGGGTGGGGTTTGGGGAGGGCTGGGTTTGCAATAATTACAGAATTCCAGACTGATTTGAGTGGGAAGGAGCCTTAAAATCATCTCATCCCACCCCTGCTGTGTGCAGGGACAGCTCCCACTGTCCCAGGGTGCTCCAGCCTGGCCTTGGGGACAGCCAGGGATCCAGAGGCTCCTCTGGGAATTCTATCCCAGCCCCTCCCCACCCTCCCAGGGAGGAATTCCTTCCCGATATCCTATCCATCCCTGCTCTCTGGCAGTGGAAGCCATTCCCTGTGTCCTGTCCCTCCAGGCCCTCCTGCCCAGCAAATTCCCAGTGCCCAGGGCTGTTCCTGCAGCATCCACAGAGGGATGAGGAAATAAAGTCAGAGAATTCTGGAATGGTTTGGGTTGGAAGGGACCTTAAAGCCCATCCCACCCTCTGCCATGGGCACGGACACCTCCCACCGTCCCAGGCTGCTCCAAGCTGGCTTTGGGCACTTCCAGGGATGAGGCAGCCACAGCTTCTCTGGGAAAATCCCAAGAGCTGGGATTTTTGCTGGCCCTTGCCCTGTCACAGGCTGCTTTTCTCACGCTGGGGACAAGGGACAGGCCTTTGGGAGCTGTAACGTGGCACTTCCCTCCGAGCAAACTGATCCCGAGGCACGTTCCCGAGATAAGGATGAGCTGTGCCGGCTCCACATCCAGTCCAAAGGCTGCCAGGGAGCTTTGCTCCCCTGCATGTATCCAGGCTGGAAGTTTTCCCTTTGTTTTGAGGGAATTTGAAAGCACAGGAGGGTGGTCTTGGTCAGCCTCACCTCATAGAAGCGCTTGAGGGCTTGGGAGAGGCAGAGCCGGAGGCTGTCGGCAATTTCCTGGTGGGGCATCTGGAAAACCACCCTGGAGTACCACTTGGTGAGGGTGCTGGGGATGGAACGGGAATGAGCACCAGGAACCCCCCCAGCTCCAGGCAAAGTCCACTGAGGTCTTGTGCAACCCCAAAGTGTCCCCGGCTCAGCATTCCCAGCCCTTTCCCTGGCGATTCCCGACACAAACACGCCGGGGGAGACCTCGCTGAGCGCAGCAGCTCAGGGACAGCAGCATCCTCACACCCCTTCTGGCCAAGGAATGGGGTTCTGGGATGGGATATTCTCCAGATTCCAAGGGCAGAGCAGGAAAATGCCTTCCCCCCTTTCCCAGGAAACCACGTACTGGTTCATGCTGGCCACGAAGCCGATGACAGAGCGCATCCCTTGGCTCCGGCTGTGGTGGATGTCCATGCCCACAACCATCAGCTGCTTCTGGGGTGGGGAACAGAGGTGGGATTTAGGGATAATGGAGGGGGAAAGGCAGGTTTAGGGATAATGGAGGAGACAAGGTAGATTTAGGGATAATGGAGGGGGAAAGGCAGGTGGGATTTAGGGATAATGGAGGGGGAAAGGTACGTGGGATTTAGGGATAATGTCCATACCCACAACCCTCAGCTGCTTCTGGAAGAGGGAGAAACAGCCAGGTGGGATTAAGGGATAAGTCAGACACCTCCAGGCTTGGATCCCTACAGCTCCAAGGGACTCACACACACCCAAGAGCAGCCAACCCTGATTCTCCAGCTGGTTCACCCAATTCACCCCCTCCCAGGCTCATCCCAGGGTTTTCCTGACTTACCAGTGGGATATCAACCCCCCAGAGCTGCCCACCCAGCTTGCAGTTGATCTGCAGCAGAACTTTCTGCACCACGCTCCTAATCTTGCCAGGATGGCCCGTGAGGGACTGGGCGTTGATGACCTACGGAGAGGAAAAACACAGGGAAAAGTGAGGCTGGAGACAGCCACGGATTCCTGGGAATGGGGGTCCCAACCCACCTGGGAGGGCACCGAGGTCTGCACACAGCAGAGCTTCTTGATGGCCCCGTAGATGTCGTCCCGGCTGCCCGGGATGATGCATAGGAGCAGCTGCACCTTGTCCTGAGGGGAATCATGGAATTGTTCAGCCTGGAAAAGCCCTCCTGGATCACTGAGTCAAACCTAAGGTCACCAATAGCCCATGTGCCCAGGTGTCACATCCACACCTCCAGGGATGGGGACTCCACCACCTCCCTGGGCTGCCCATTCCCGTATTTAACAACTCTTTCCATGAAAAAATTCCTCCTGCCTAATCCATCCCCATTCCTGGAAATCTCAAATCCCATTTCCCCCATTTCCATGGACAGGGACATCTGGGAGCAGATTCTGGGAGGGATCTGAACCTCGATCCATTCCTGGGAATCCCAAATCCTATTTCTCCCTTCCCAGGGACATCTGGGAGCAGATTCTGGGAGGGATCTGAACCTCCTGCTGCCTCCCCTGGCACAGCTTGAGGCCATTCCCTCCTGTCCTTCGTTCCTAACCCTCAACTGACTTCACCCTCCTGTCACAGATTTTTAGGGAAAAACGAAGTTCCACTGAGCCCCCTCTACTCCAGGCCTGGTGCTCCCATCCCACCTTCCCAATGATCCCCCAGGGATGTCCCCACTCCTCACCTGGCTTCCCAGAGAACTCTGGATGGTCCTGACATAGGTCTCGATGCGGTCGTCCCGCAGCTCCTGCATCGTGGGCTGTCCCACCTGCATTCCCATGGCTCCACAGCTGCTCTTCATGGCCACCAGCAGGTCCTTGGCCAGGTGCTGCAGCCGCTTGGGATACATCAGGAGCCAGGAATTGATGGAGATCTGGGAGAGAAGCCAGGACAGGCCGTGGTTTGGGGGTGTTTCTGCAGCTCCCAATCCATGCAGCATGTTCCTGTTTGGGAGAGGAGAAACCCACGGAGCACAGAGGGAAATTTGGGAGGGGAAAACTGGGCCTAGAGGAAGCTGGAGCACAGCAGGGAGTTTGGGAGAGGAAAATTTGGGAGAGGCAATTCGGGCCAAGAGGAACCTGCAGCACAGAGGAGAATCTGGGAAAGGAAAAGTGGCCCAAGAGAAATTCAGATCAAATTTCATCCAATTCCTGCATGTGAAAGGCTCCCTCCACCCTGGGATGGGGTGGAAAAGCCAACACCAGAGCCACATACCTCCAACTCCTTTGAAAAACAGCCTGGAGCGCAAATCCAACATAAACAAGGGAAGGGTTTGTGCTGGAAGCAGTTCAGCCAGAATGCCAGCACTCAGGAAAACTCATCCCAGCTTCCCAAAGCAGGGGAAGCTGCTGCTCACCACGGCGATGGGCACTTCCTTCGTCACCTCCCGGTGCCAGCCCAGGTCCTCGGCGGGAAGGAAGGAGTGGTACCGGAGGTTGATCCGCTCCACGGGCAGGATGTGACCCTGGGTCTGGGCAGAGCGGGAATCTCCGGAGCTGCCTCCACCACCTCCATACCCAGAGGGAAGGCCGGGAGCCCCTCAGCCCTTACCCTGTAGATATCCGTGTCCAGGCACAGCCCCCAGCGCTCCAGCTCCCGGGAAGCGTCCGGAGTCTCCCGGATGCGGGACAGGAGGCTGGTGAGGCGCCGGTAGTGCTGCTGGGGGCTCTGGATCATCTCCCACATCACCTCCTGCACCAGGAACACCCAGCAGGGTGAGGGAGGGCTTGGGGCTCCCCCCAAACCCTCGGGAAAGCTGGGATGAGGGGATGAGACAAGCTCTGACCTTCAGCATCCGACTGTTCTTGCGGAGGTCAGAGAGCCCAGTGAGGAAGGTGAGCTCTGGCACGAGCAGCACCAACTCCAGCTGGCGCTGAAGGGAGGGACAGGCACTGTCAGCATTACAGGGCTTGGGAATCCCTGCTCTCCAGGGGCTGGAGGAGCCCAGAACAGCCTGTGGATCTCCATGCCTGGCTCACCTTCCCCTCTGGCAGCAGTTTCTCCTTGGGCTTGTGGACGAGCAGTGGCTGGTCCAGCTCCCTGATGGTGATCCCGTAGGTCTGGCTGGAAAAACAGCATCGTCACACAACGCCAGAATCCCGTCTCAGAATGGATCTCACAGAACACTCAATCCCAAATCCCTGCTGCGGGAAACCTCCCTGCTCCCGCACCTGGGATCAGCACAGAGCCCTTCCCATTCCCACAGGATGAGGCAGCAGCTCCTCCTCACCTGTAGTACTCCACAAAGGTGATCTCCTGGCCGCTGGCCAGGGTGAAAGTGTCCTTGGGGGTCTTGTCCCAGTCGATGTCGTCCACGCGATAGGTGCGGTTGTTGTAGCGGGTCATGACCACGGTCCCCACCAGCTGCTTGGTGCACTCGTCCTGGAACGTCCTCTGGCTCTGGGAGTGGATGGTTTGCCTGGGAAAAGAGGAGAGGTGTGGAACGCCTCCCCTCCCTATCCCAAAAAATCAAGCACGTTTTGCAGCACTCTCGTCCCCAAAGCTTTTGGGGTTTTTGCCGCTCTTCTCACATCACGCTCAGGACGGAGTCGCTGCGGATGATCTTGTGGATGGCGTCCACCATGAGGAAGAGCCCTCTGTCCTTCCTACGGATGCTGACGGCGTATCCCGGCCAGATATGGAGGCTGTGTCCAGAGGGAAACAGACCTGGGTTAACCCAGAGCAGCCAAGGAATACCCAAAACTCAGAGATTTATTTCAGCTTCTCAGAACAGCCGCTCCAAAGTCAGAGCTGACCTGGGAAAACTTCCCAGTTTCCAGGGATGATCCTGTGGGAAGGAAGATGCCAGCACCCACCTGTATTTCTGTAGAGTGGTGGCCTGGGCAGGCTCGAAAAAATGTCGCCCAACCAGGCTCATGTTTAAGATTTTCATCACCCTAAGGAAGAAAGAGCAGGAAAAGGAGAAATGGATGAGGACTTGCAGGAGGAAGGAGAAAAGGAGTCTCCTCTCTTTGGCCTCTCACCTGCGGAAAACCACGTTATAAAAGGGGATGCAGAGATCCGAGCTGGGCTCCAGGATTTTGGTCATCTGGATGTTGATGGAAATCTCCTCGTTGTTCTTCCTCCGAGCCTTCACGCTGACCTTTGGCAGGGCCAGAAGGGGTTCTCCAACCCAAAACAGGGGTACCCCTGTACCCCCAAACTGGGTGAGACCCCACCCCGCCCCTTACCTTGGGGATTTGGATGGGCAGGAAGAGGATGGAGCCGTCGAAGGCCATCACGTCCCCAGTGACGGCACACTGCTCCTTCAGCATGGCAAAGCGGGCACTCTTGCACTCCACCTCAGGGCTGGGGGCACACAGGGCCTGTTCTCCCTCCTCTGCCTCCCCCAGACCTCGCTCAGCCCCCCAAAAATCCCCCCCAAAGAAAACCCAGAGCTCCTTGTTGCACTGGGGCCGCTCCACCTCATGGCAGTCTGGACAGCAGGAGGAACACTGAGGGCTTTGCCCTCAGTCGGGGACACCCCGACCTTGAGGAGCTTTGGGGGACCCTCGAGGGGCTGTGGGGGACCCCGGTCCCCCATTATCACCTGAAAGTCACGTGGTACTGGTAGACAGCTTCATTCTGGCAGTGGATCTTTACAAAGTTCAGCCCCACGGACACGGGGGCTCCCTTCCCCACCGGCTTCGTCCCCTGTGTCCTGCGAGGGACAGGGGGTCAGCAGTGACCCAGCAGCACCCAGAGCCCAAAACGAGGGGTTGGGACCATCACTTACGGCCTGGCAGCAGCTAGGGGGGTCTCCGGGGTGGGCAGGGGCGTTGGGCAGGGCTGGGGGCCGGGCAGGCACGGGGCGGGCACAGCAGCGGCTCTTCCAGGCTGGGTGGGCAGCGCGTCCCCTCTGCCTCTCCACAGGATCCTGCGTCCCCAGGGCGAACTGGGGTGAGCCCTGGCACACGCTGGGGACACAGCGGGGCTGTCCTGGCTGCAAACCCCCAGCCATGACCCCGACCCCCGGAATTCCCCTACTCCTGCCCCACAACAGCCTGGGGGGGGGCTCAAAACAGCCAATATTTGGGATAAAGGGATAGGAGAGACAGCGGAGATGGGGAAGATAGAGGGAATAAAGGAACGGGGCGGACATATGAGGCATGGGAAGAGAGAGGGGATGAAAGGAGAGAAGGAATAGGGGCAGGGAAGGTGGAGAGGAGGACCCAGAGGAGGGTGAGCACTGAGGATTTAGGGCTTTAGGGGTGTGAGGGACTCACTGCCCACGAGTGGGGAGCGCCGCCAGTGCTGCCCCTTTGTCCTCCTGCTGCTGCTGCTGCTGCACCGGGCCGGGCCGAGCCAGAGCCTTCCCATCGCCAGCACCACCCCGGCCTGCGGGAGCACGGGCACCGTGAGCACCTGGGCTCGGCTGGTCC
>NC_031790.1:2564079-2568072 GCF_001522545.3 Parus major
GGACACGCCCACGCCGCGGCGCCCCCTGGCGGAGCGAGAAGCGGGTCCTGAGGGCAGCGCGCGAGAAAAGGGCGCGGGTGCGAAAGGGGGCGTGGTCAAAGGGAGAGGGGGTGTGGTTATGTAAATTAGTGCGTGGGCATGATGGGAGGAAAGGAAGCTGCGATGGGGGCGGGAAGGGGTGGGGGGGAATGATGTGGGATTGGGGGATAAATGGGACGGGCAGGGGAGGGTGAAGATGGAATTCAGGGACTAAAAGGGGTTGGGGTGGGAACAGGAGTAATATGGGATGGGCAAGAGAGGGTTAAGAAGGGATTCGGGGTCGGGACGGGACGGGGCAGGAGAGGGGATGAGAAGGAATTGGAGGGGTAAAATGGGCCAGGAAACTGGGGGTAGGAGGCGATGGGGTGGGAAGCAAGGGTAATATGGGATGGGGAGGACAGGCTGTGATGGGGCAGGAGTGTGGGATAATATGGAATTGGGAGGGTAAGGTCAGATATGGGGGGATTTAAACGGCATGCGGTGGGAACAGCAGGGTTTAAGATGGGATAGGGTGGGAGATCAACATGATCACCCTGCCTAGGTGGTTGGTGCCCCCCACCCCTGCTCCCTGCCCAGGGGCTGGTGGCACCCAGGGAACTCTGTCTCCCTGTCACCCCCAGGACAGGGTGGGGGTCACCCACTGCAGCCATGCCCAGGGACCCCAAGACCTCGCAGGGCTCAGCAGAGGTGACAGAACAAGACTGAGCAACCCCACGCAGGGGGAAAAGAGGTTTTATTCCAGGTTTTCCCCCCAGGACAGTGTGTCCTGCTCCCAGCAAAGCTGGGGGACACACCACGGTCCCACACATCCCGAGATCCCCGTTTGGCACTGGGGGGAAGCTGCCGGTTTGGGGGACACAGCCGGACACCCCACGGGGCTGGAAGGTGGTGGGAGCTGCCTCTGCGCTCACACCTGCACAAGCCCCCTCCCCACATCCCAAAGGCACATCTGGAGGGGCTGAGGATCTGTCCCCGGGGGCTGGGGGGCGGGGACCCCCTCGGCTACCGGTGCCGGTGCTCCAGGAGAGCCTCAAAATCCGGGGAACAGACCAGCTTGTGCCGCACATGGCCCAGCACAATCATCTCGCCCGTCCGGTTGTCCCCGATGCCGACGGACACCAGCTCCTGTTCCGTGTGGGAGAAACACCCATGAGCAGCCAAATGCCACAGGAATCCCTGGGGAATTCCAATGCTGAGCCTGGAGATGTCCCCAGAGAGGGCCGTCAGGAGCCTTCCCCACTGTGACCACAGGGAAGGGATGCCAAAGAGCCAGCACGACCCCATGGGGGGTTACCTCGGGGTGAAACCCCCCAAATCGGGTCCCAGTGTCCCTTCCATACCTGTAGGAAGGAGCAGGGGGTGCCCATGGTCACATCCAGGGTCACCTTGCCCAGCACCAGCTGCACTTTTCCTGACTTTCGGATGAGCAGTTTCCCCACCTGCCCCTCGGGGAGATCGGCCAGGGTGCAGGTGTTCTCTGCCTGCTTCGCCTCCTGCCATGGCACAGCGGGACTGGGATCACCCCACGGGACTGGGATCACCCCACGGGACTGGGATCACCCCACAAGACTGGGATCACACCACGGCATTGGGATCACACCATGGGGTTGGGATCACAGCATAGGACTGGGATCACCCCATAGAATGGGGAGGACAGCACCATGGGATGAGGGGACAGCACAGGATTGGAGGGGAAAGGACACCATGGGATGGGGGGAGGACATCATGGGACAGCAGGGAAGTCACCACGGGACCAGGGAAGATGACACCATGGGATGAGGGGGAGACATCATGGGATGTGGGGGAAAGGACACCACGGGATGCGGGGGACAGTGACACCATGGAATGGAGAGACATCACAGGATGGGGTGGAAAGGACACCACAGGATGGGGGGACATCCTCATGGGCTTGGGGGAGACGACTCCAAAGGAGGGATCCCACCCCAGGATGAGGGGACACCCCCACCGAGCCCCTACCTGGCTCTTCTCCTGCTTCACCACCACCACCTGCCCGTCGTCGTTGTGCAGCTCGGATTTGATGGGTTTGGAGTCGTGGGTGGGGGGCTGCCCGGGCAGGGTGTCGGGAAGCTGCAGGAACACCAGCTCCTCCTCGGCCGCCAGGCTCAGCTGCTGCAGCAGCTCGGCCGCCGACACATCCCGTGGGAATCCAGGGGGGCCCTTGGGCTGAGCTGGCTTGGGATCCTCCTCACACGGCTCTTCCTTCACTGCAGAGGTGGTGAGTGGGCACGGGGAAAAGGGGAACACCCCCAGCTTGTCCCCGCTGTGTCCCCAGCCCTCCCCAGCCCACCTTTCACCGCTGGTGGGTCCAGCTCCATCTTCTCCTCTTTGGATCCAGGGAGCCATGGCTGCGTATCCTCCTGCTCTGCCGCCTCCTCCTTGAAGAGCCACCCTGAGTGTGCTAGGGGCAGCTGCACCGGCTTGTTCCGAATGTCGTTCTTCAGCCCCGGGTCATCCAGGAACTGTGGGGACAGGCAGGGGACACTCAGCACTGTTGTGGTGGCACAGGGGACACTCAGCATTGCCCTGATGGGACAGGGGACACTCAGCCTGCTGGGACTCAGCCCTGATGGGACTCTGGTGCCACTGGGACGCCCCAGTGGCACCAAAGCCACCCCATTCTCTGCCCACTGACATCGTCCTTCTGCAGCATCCGCAGGATCTGCTTCGTCTCCTCGTCTGTCTCCCGCTTCTCCTTCTTGATGTTGATGATGTGGGAAGGGCCAAAGTCAGACATGTCCACATTCTTGTCCCAGGAGCCTGCTGGAGGACAGAGGAGCAGCCCAGGGTCACCCCAGGTGGGACCCCCATCCCCCAAAAAAGCAGAGGGAAGCTCCCCTTACCTTTCTTCTTCATCATTTCAGCAGGGCCCTGCTCAAAGATGGAGTGGGACTGGATGACCTCGGGCCGGCCCCGGCCCCGGCCGTGCCCATCCCGCTGCCGCTCCCGCTCCTTCTTCTCCTTCTTGACCGACACGTCCTCCCGGGGCCTGTGGGGCAGGGAGGTGGCAAATCACCCCCAGCCCGTCCCAGGACATGGATTGTTTTGAAGAGACCTCTGGACATCACCCAGAGATACTTGCATGGATATTTGAGATATTTATGTGGATATTTGGGATATTTATATTGGTGACTGAGACATTCCCATGGATACTTGGGATTTTTATATGGATCAATGGGATCCCCTCTCACTCCTCCCTTCTCCAGACCAACCAGGCCCAATTCCCAAAGTCTCTTCCTCAGAGAGATGTTCCAGACCCCAAATCATCCCTGTGCCCCCCATTTTACCCACGGGGACCCCCTTGCTGGCAAATCCTACCCCGCCCCCTCTGGAAACAGTCCCAAGGCCACTCACTCCTCCTTGATCTTCCTGCTGATGATGTTGGGGGTGAAGGTTTTCTGTGGCCAAGAGCAGAGAGAAAAAGTCACTCCCAAAACCGTGCCCGGGGTCTCTCAGCACCCACCCCCAGCCTCGCCGGGGCAGGACATTGTGTCACCCCAATTTGGGGAGGGGGTGGGGGGGTGACACTCACCTTCTTGACGCCCCCCAGGGTGAGGTCTCGGGAGCGGATGGAGGGCAGGCGGCCCGGGTTGAGGGGGGCGGCTGCGGGGCGTCTGCCCAGCACCCCCCGGGCCCCCTGGAGCCCCGGCCGGAGGCTGCCGGGGGACCCGGAGCTGCCAGAGCCCCCCTCGGCCATCCTGGGGGGAGGGGACACGCTCAGGGACACCCGGAGGGTTCGGGAGGGGGTCCTGCACCCCCAAACAGAGCCCCAGTAATGAACCCCCGAAGAGGGTCCACGTGTAGCCCCCTCCGCTGAGGGGTCGTGTCCCCCCTGCACCCTCCAGAAGCCATTTGTGCCCCCCTCCCCAGCTTTCTCAGCTCCCCCATACACCCCCAAACAGGGCCCGTTTGTCGCCCCCTCCCCAGGGGTCTCAG
>NC_031790.1:2569347-2577345 GCF_001522545.3 Parus major
TTTTTCTCCTCTCCCTCCTCTGGAGGGTGTTTGCTATTTCCGAGCTGGCTGGGAGGATCCCAGTCGCATCAGCCGCAGGCAGCGACGCGGCATCGCCGGGTACCACCGCGCTCCCTCCGGCATCCTCCGTCCTTCCCGCTTGGCTCAGCCCCGCCGGGGCTCTCTGTCCTGCCTTCCCTTCCCTCCTCCTGCCCTGCCGCTCCACCGGCATCCCCGCGCCTCCCGGCAGCCCTCCGGCACGGCCAGGTAAGGGCCTCACCGGCACCGTGACACCGGAGCAGCCACCAGATCCCGGTGGCATTGGGGCGACACGCCGGCGGCGCCGCTGAGGGATGCTTGGGGAGCGGGGGGACGCGGGGGGCATGGCTCAGGGCTCTTAGGGGACGTGAGGTGCTGGGGACACGGGGACACGGTGACACGATCCAGCTGGAACAATCCCGGTGCAGAATTCCTGCGCCACCGCCGGGCACGGGAATGGGGCAGCGAGGTGGCACCTTGTCCCCAGCGCCGTGACCTTCTGCCGTGCCCGAGGGCTTTGGCGGCGGGGACGCGCGGGGTGACAGCGGCTTTAGGGTGCCTGGGGGTGCAGGGAGGGGGGGCTGGGGGTCTGCGCAGATGGGGGGGACACGTGGCCGTGGGTGGCCGTGGGTGCCGAGTGACAGGGACACCGAGCCCGGCGTGGGTGGCCGTGGGCACACGGTGGGGGGCGGCACGCTGGCAGCCCCGCGGTGTCACGGCTGCCCCCGCACAAAGCCGGGGTGAAGAGTGGGGGGCACCGTCGCCTCCAGACCCCTCGGAGCACCCCCCCATTCCCGTGCCGTGGATGTGACACCGTGTTCCCCCTCCGCGGGCATCGCCCACCTTCAGAGCGCCTTCCTGGGGCGCAGGTAAACTGAGGCACGGGCCGGGGCAAAGGCGGATCCAGCTTTTCCAGTGCCCGCGTCCAACCCTCCCCTCTCCCAGCAACTCCCTCGGCTCTCCCCTTGTTTTTCTTTCCCCACCCGGTGTTGAGCAAACCCCGAAACGCCCGCTGGCGTCGCGCCGGGGCCCCGCGGCACCCGGGGGAGCGGCCGGGGCCCCCGCACCCGACCGGGCTTGTTCCCGGCGTCCCGCTGCCTGCTCCTGCCTGCGCTGCCTATTCCTGGCTCCCGGCCGCTTTTCCACCCCGGTGCCATCTGCTCCGCCGCGGGCGGCCTTGGCAGCTGCCGACGTGGGCAGCGAGAGGGGGCTCGGCACCCCCAAACCCCGCGCTGTGCCCGCAGGAGCTCAGCCCCTCCGGCCATGGAGCTGCTCTCCACCCCCAAAAACATCGAGATCAACAACATCACCTGCGATTCCTTCCGCATCTCCTGGGCTATGGAGAAGGGGGACTTGGAGAGGGTCACCCACTACTTCATCGACCTCAACAAGAAGGAGAACAAGAATTCCAACAAGTTCAAGCACCGGGTGAGCCGGGGGAGGACGCGGGACCCCCTACCCGGGGAGAGGAGACGCGGCTGGGAGAGGAGACGCGGCTGGGAGGGAGGAACTGGCTCTTAGCCCTCTCTCGTGCTGAATTTGGATCATTCTCCTCACGGGACACGCTGGCGGAGGGGACTGGGATGGGGATCGGGGGGTGGCGGACCCCGCTGAGCCCCCGTGGGGGAGCTGAGCTGCTCCTGCTCCCCCTCCCCGTGCTGCGAGTCACTAATTCGGGCCGTTTTTAGCAGCGCCGTTGCCACGGTGATGCTATTTAATGTTTAACATTATTTTTTTTTCTCTCCTCCCCAATAATAAGGGGTGGGGGGGGGTGGGGGGTGGGATATTTTTTTCCCCTCTATCTCCCGACTTCAGCATCCGCCGTTGCCACAGAAACGGCTCTGCACTGCGGAGTTGCTCCGTGGCCTATTGACACCGCGAGATGCCACCGGGAGCGGGGGGTCCCCGAGACCACCCCCACCTTGGGGACCCTGTGTCCCCATCGCAGCAGGGACAGGGGGACAGACACAGGGGAGCACTGCCGGGGGGGGGTGCAGCCCGAGACGTGTCAGCGCGGTGTTTTGGGGGGTCTCGGTGGATATTTTGGGGCTTGCGGTAGCCGGCAGCATCCCCGCGGCTCGGGGCAGGGCGGGGGGATGGGATGCTGTCCCTCCTGACCCTCAGCATTCGGCACAGGATGTCCCCACCAAGCTGGTGGCCAAGGCGGTGCCGCTGCCCATGACAGTGCGGGGCCACTGGTTCCTGAGCCCCCGCACCGAGTACAGCGTGGCCGTACAGACGGCGGTCAAACAGAGCGACGGCGAGTACCTGGTGTCCGGCTGGAGCGAGACCGTGGAATTCTGCACCGGGGGTGAGCGGGACCGGGGCGGCCCGGAGCCGGGAGGGACGATGGGGGCGTTCCCGGGAGCCCGGAGGGAGGATGGGGGCGATCCTAGGAGCTGGGAGGAGGACGGGGGCGATGCTGGGAACCGGGAGGGAGGACGGGATTTGATGCCTGGAGTCAGGAGCTGGGACGGGGGATGGGGACGATCCCAGGAGCCGGGAGGAGGATGGAGGCGATGCTGGGAGCCGGGAGGATGCGGAGGACAGGGGCAATGCCCAGAGCTGGGAGCCAGGATGGAGTTGATGCCTGGAGCTGGGAGGTGGAAGGGGGTCGAGGGCGATGCCTGGAGCTGAGAGGGAGGACGGGGAGGATGCCTGGAGTTGGGAGCAGGGAGGGAGAACAGAGGCGACCCCAGGAGCTGGGAGCAAGTGGGGGTCAGTGCTGGGAGCCACGAGGGAGCTCGGGGGTGATGCCGGGAGCCACGAGCCGAGAGAAAGGATGGGGCCAGTTCCGGGAAGATGGGGGAAATGCTGGGAGCCCGGAGGAGGACGGGGGCGATGCCGGGAGCTGGCACAAGCCGGGCCGGTTGGAGCGGCAGCTGATGAGTGGGAGGCAGAAGGTGCGGGGAGCTGCGGGCAGGGATGGGCTGCTGGAGGGGGATGGAGACGCCCTGATGTCCCCGTGCCTGTCCCCAGACTACGCCAAGGAGCACCTGGCCCAGCTGCAGGAGAAAGCGGAGCTGATCGCCGGCCGCATGCTGCGCTTCTCCGTCTTCTACCGCAACCAGCACAAGGAGTATTTCCAGCACGTCAGGTACCCCCAGCCCCATTCCCCACGCTCCCCGCTCCCAGAGCGCATTCCCTGACCCTGTCTGTGCCTGTCTGTGTGTCCCTCCTCCTCCTCCTCGTGGCAGGATGCACTGCGGGAACGTGATGAAGCCGTCGCTGAAGGACAACAGCGGCAGCCACGGCTCGCCCACCAGCGGGATGCTGCATGGCATCTTCTTCAGCTGCAACACCGAGTTCAACACCGGGCAGCCCCCGCAGGACTCGCCCTACGGCCGGTACCGCTTCCAAATCCCGGCCCAGCGCCTCTTCAACCCCAACACCAACCTCTACTTCGCGGACTTCTACTGCATGTACACCGCCTACCACTACGTCGTGCTGGTCCTGGCGCCCAAGGGATCCTCCGGGGATCTCTTCTGCCGGGAGCGCCTTCCCCAGCTGGACATTTCCTCCAACAAGTTCCTGACGTGCTGCGTGGAGGAGGGCGAGCTGGTGTACCGCCACGCCCAGGACAGCATCCTGGAGGTCATTTACACGGAGCCGGTGGACCTGAGCCTCGGCGTGCTGGGGGAGATCAGCGGCCACCAGCTCATGAGCCTCTCCACCGCCAACGCCAAAAAGGACCCCAGCTGCAAGACGTGCAACATCAGCGTGGGGCGTTAAGGGGCGAAGGCGGGCAGGGCCGGGCAGGGGGACGGGCGCTCGCCGCGGGGGCTTCTCCCACGGACGCTGGTGGGTGGAGGGCACCGGTGGGCCCGGGGGATCCGGGCGGTGCCCCGAGGAAGGAGCCGGCGGGACCCTGGCCCATCAAGGAGGCAGAGCCCGCGCCGCTGTGCGCCCCGAGGGAGGAAGCCTTCATCTCCTGGACTGGCCGACCAGCAGCATCCTCGCTGGCGTGAGCCCCGCGCTCTGCCCCGCTCCGCGCAGCCGCTGCGGGATCCCCTTCCCCTCCGGTGTTCCCCTCATCCACCCACCCCAGGTTCGCGCAGCTTCCAGGGAGCCCCGGCCCTGCCAGCCGGGACTGGGGCTCCCGGGTCACTCCAGGGGGTTCAGGGAGATGTTGGAAGCACCCCCTGGTTTTGAACTGCTCCCGGGGACGGGGGGTGCTCAGACAGGGACCCCCGCTCCCGCCGGCGCGGGGCTGCAGCGGTGTGGGGGACCCTGGGCGTGCCCCCGTGTCCTGTCCCTCTCTGCTCGAATGCGCGGCCCCGGAGGCAGCCGGAGGAGCCGGGGAAGGGGAGAACGGATCTGAACCCCCCCTCCCCGTGTCCCCCAACCCGCCGCCCCCCGCATGAGCCGTCGGCAGCATGGCGCTTGCGTGCGGCCCCCCCGGGGTGCCCGCCCCCCGTCTCTGTGTCCCCCCTGCACGCTGTACAACAACCGGCTCCCCGTCCCCGAGCATCCCTGTGCTGTGCTGGAGGTGTTTCAATAAACTCTGCGGTCGCCACCGGCCGTGTCATCGCGCCTCTGTCCCCCACGGGACCCCAAGAAATGGCTCAGAACCCCCCCCACCCCACCCCCGATCCAGCTCATGGGAAGTGGGATGGGACTGGGAGGAGAGAGGGTGGCTCTCTCCAGCTCTCAGAAAAGTTCAGGTTGGAAGGGCCCTCCTGGAAATCGCCAGATCCATCCCACCTGCCCAGGCAGGGTCACCTGGATCAGGTGCCATAGGAGCACATACAAGTGGGTTTGGAATGTCGCCAGAGAGGGAGACTCCACCCTTCCCTGGGGCTGTCCCAGTGCTCTGCCACCCTTTATGGAAAGAACTTCTTCCTCATGTTGAGGTGGAACTCATGTTTTCGTTTACGGCCATCGCTCCTCGTCCTGTCACTGAAAAGTTCCCCGAACCCCGCACCTCCTTTTCACCTTGGAGACTGAAAACCCTTCTGGACAAAAACCCCTGGTGCCTATCCCGTTTCTGTCCAGGCAAAGCCCCTGCGGAGCATCCCAGGCCTGGCACAAACAGGGAAGAGGAGCCTTCCAATGGCAGCAGCAGCGAGCACGGGATGCAGGAGGGGTCGAGGCACGCGGGAGCACGCGGTGGGCGCGGGGGCCGTGTCACAGCCCACCTGCCATCTGCCACCGCCGGCGCGGGGACGCGCTGGAGCACGCGGTGGGCGCAGCACGTGGCACCCACCCACCCCACAGCGGGTGCTCTTCTGGCTCAGAGACACCTCAAAATAAAGGTGTGGGAAGAAAACCCACCTGCAGAGTCCTGGAGGGGCAGAGGGCTCCGAGGCCACCACCCACTGTCCCCGGGAGATGGTCTGGCTGCTCCTTCGTTGGAGTTCCTGGCTCTGCTGTGTCAGAACCCCAAGGATGGGGGTCTTCCCTTGGGATTGGGGTCCGTGCAAGGTCCTGGGTGCTTTTCCCCCCAGTCCAGCCCCATTTTGGAAGCTGTTTTGCTGGGCTGGAAGCAAAGAGGCTGGGGCTGCCCCCGCTCCAAGTACAAGGGTATTTATTTCATGGGTACAAGAGAGAGACAGCACCTTGTGTGTGTTGGGCTCTTCCCGGTTACTGGTTTGTACATTCAGAGCTTTGGCCGGGGCAGGGGAGGGCAGAGGGTCCTGCTCGGCCCCCCCAGCACTGGGGTGGGCTGCTGCCAGCGGGGACCCCTCCCCTGTGCCCCCGTGCCGTGGGCGCCCGAGCCCCGGGGCCCCGTGCTAGCGTGTCTTGAGTGCTGAGGTTGGCTGTGTGCTCCTCCTCCGTGCAGTCTGTGCGGGGCAGCCCTCCCCGCCGTCCTCCCTGCCCTCCTCCTCCTCCTCTTTCTGCTCCTCCTCCTCCCCTGCCCGCGGCGGGGCCGGGACCCCTGGCTCTCATTTCCTCGTGTGCAGCGTGTCCTGGAACTTGGTGCTAGTGTAGCGAAGGTGGAAACCCTTCTTGTTGATGGTGTCATCCGAGTGGAAGCGGATCATCACTGAGTCTCCTGCCGAGTAGACCTCCTCGGGGGGCTGCGGGGGTGAGGCAGGAGGTGCTGAGATCCATGAACATCCCCAGGGTGAGTCCGCATTGCAGGTGGGAATATTTGCAGCGTGGAGGGTGGGAATCATCGCACCCGACCAAATTCCCGTGGGGATTTCTCTGCGCTGCTCTGGCCTCATCCATCACCCTGCACCCTCACTCCTCACCCACCACCCCAACCCACCCCACGTCCCCCCTCTGCCCCAAGCTCACCCCGGAGCCGCAGAAGCGGCCGAGGCGCGGGGCCGTCCCGTCGTAGCCATCGAAGAGCTCCATGTAGTCGTATCCGCAGTCGGCCTCCTCCTCAATCTCGAAGGTCTGGAAGATGAGCTCCACACCAAAGCCCTCCTCGGCCATGATCACCCACTCACAGTCCGAGCCCCCCGGGTAGTTGTTGTCCCCAAATTGTGCATGGGAATACAAGTCCTTGGTCTTCACCTCAGCACGCACCTGGCCCCCACACACTGCAAGAGAAGCTGGGGTTTAGGGGCACCCACACTGTCCCCCCACCCCAAAACCTGGGTTTAGGGGCACCCACGCTGTCCCCCCCACCCCATAACCCATGTTTAGGGGCACTCACGATGTCTCCCCACCCCATAACCCCATTTCCCAGCCCCACAGAGGTACCTGTGCTGTGGGTGGCCTCAAATCCCTTCTTCTGGATGGAGTTATCAGACACAAACTTGAGGAACATCTTGTTGCCCGAGGAGATGATGGGCTCGGGCTCCTTGGCCCCACAGAAGCGGCCGAGTGCTGGGGCCTTGGCATCCTTCCCATCGAAGATCTCCAGGTGGTCATAGGTACATTCCTGCTGCGCCTCCACGTCCAGCTCTGAGAAGGTCTGTGGAGGTTCTGGGTGAGGTGGAGGCTCGGCAGAGGGGTTGACACCCCAGTGCCACCCACCCCCCAACCCATACCAGCTTGATGCGGTGTCCCGGTGTGGTGCTGATGGCCCAGGTGCACTCCTTCTTACTGGGGTATTTATCGGGCCAGTTGGGGCTGGTGATGGTCCCCGAGACCGATGCCACCTTGTGGTCACAGCCAGCTGCCAGGACAGCGAGGAGGGTCAGGGCAGCATGGATGGGGGGCTCCCATGGGAATGGGGGGTGGGATGGACCCACCTTCCTTGCAGTCGTGTTTGTTGTCGTGCAGCACGAAGCCGCTGCGGCACTGGCACTCGTAGCTGCCGAAGGAGTTGAGGCACTCGTGCTGGCAGCCCCCGTTGTTCTTGGAGCACTCATCCTTGTCTGGGAGAGAGCAGAGGGATGGCTGAGTGGGCTGGGAAAGCCTGGAATGGTGCATTTCCATCCCAACGTGGCCCCTGGCCCCCAGCCCCGCTGCCCTCCAGCCAAGCAAGTGCCCCCGGCCAGCAGCAAGCAGCTCCAGCATTCCGCTTCCAGCTCCAGCCCCCGCGGGGGGACAGGACGGCTCCTCCTCTCCCGTGGGCTCACCCATGGGTGCCACCATTACCTGCTGCCGGGACGGACGGGGGAGGCAGAAAAACACACAGTGACAACCAAGGATGCACAAGAAAGACCAGGACGCGGGAGTCCCTCTTTACTCATCGATAGGAAATGTCACAGACACGGTAAAAATTGAGGGGGAAGGAAAAAAAACCAAAAACAAACCCCACAAGGTCAGCTGCTCAAGGACAAAACCAAGGGGGTGGGGTGCTTAGAACCAAAAAGGAAAAAAAAAAGTTAAAAAAAATAATAAAAGTTTAAAAAAAAAATAAAATAAGGTCAACAACCAGTTCTGTCAAGCAAAAGGCTGCCGGAGCCGGCAGCACGGCTCGGCTCGGTCCCACCGTGCTCCCGCACGGCTCCGGGGCCGCGGCGTTCCTGAGAAAGACGGAGAGGATGGAGAGGCTCAGGAGGGGCCACGCGGCCGCTTCTGCATGCGGAACTTCAGGCCGGGCGGGCGAGATTTCGGGGGCTGCAACTGCTGCTT
>NC_031790.1:2577544-2610793 GCF_001522545.3 Parus major
GGAGGAGGAGGAGGAGGAGGAGGAGGAGGAGGGGGCACCGGGCTGGGTCCGGAAGGATGAGGATGTGCTTTGGGTGGGTTCCTAGGGGTGTCCGGCCTAGGAATGGCAGTGAAGGGGTTTGGGATCACCCCGAGCTGGCCGGACTTACCTCCCACCACCTGCCCGAGCTCCCTACCGCCGGTGTCGGGGCTCGTCAGCCCCTCCCCGAGCACCCCCCCCAAAGACCCCTCCATGTCCCATCGCTCCCCCTGCCCACGGGGCGCTGTTTTGGGGGGTGGGCCGCGGCGGGGGGAAGCCAGGAGCAAGCGGGCACCAGTCCCCCCAGCGTCCCGCTCCGAGCTCACAGCGATGCCGGAGAGGAGCCGGGATCCCTTCAGGAGCCAGCGGCGAGGGGGGTCCTGCCCCGGCCCTCCGGCCCCGCGGCCGCCTCTCAAGCGGAGGCTGTAACCTGACGTCTCCTCGGTGTGAGGGAGGAGGAAGCGAGGCGGAAAGGCCCGTTTGGGGATGGGAAGGGGCTTCTGTGCTCAGATCAGCTCCAGCACCGCGGGGGGAGCTGGCGGGACGGAGGGAGCCTGGGCGGGCGAGACAAGAGCAGGAGAGAGTTGGCAGCGGAAAGAAGCCCACCGGGTCGGTGTCTTTAGCAATCCTTTATTCCAACCAGCTTGCTCGCCGCCACCCGGCATCGCCGTGCGCTCACCGTTCTCCCCCACGGGCATCCGACGGCTCCGGGCTGCTCACCGCCCCGCAGCCCCCGGCAGAGCCTCTCCCCCCGCTGCGGACCCCCCAGCGCCGGGCGGGGCTCGGCGGAGAGCCGGGGGGACCTACCTGGATGCTGACACGGTGGCGGATTCCCGGGCGGAATGCACATCCTTACGCGCGAGCCGACGGAGCCCCGGCCCGCGAGGAGGAGGAAGAGGAGGAGAAGGAAGAGGAGGAGGAGGAGGAGGAAGGGGTCACGTCTTCACCGGGGATAAACGGGTGCCCAGACTTCCAGGCTGCCCGCGGCACCGAGGGACGGGGCCCGTCCGGAGCACGGGGACCCTCCGCGGCCAAAAAGGGGCCGCACGGGAGAGGTTGTTGCCCAGGGAGCAACCCCGGGGGCACCAGAGGAGGGACCCCGCTGTGGCCAAGTCCTCCAGGGTGGTCCTGCTGCCGGGAAAGCCCGAGACCTGAGCAGGGAAACGTAGAGGAGAGCGTTCGGTGGTCTACGGTCACCGCACATCCCAGTGGGATGAGGGAAAAGAGGGAAAAGGGGAGAGGAAAGGAGCCCGAAGTGCTTTGGGGGGAGACTCACCCGGCTGCCCCGTGGTCCCGCTCGGCCGCTGGGCTTCCCCGAGGAATCACTTTGTGGAGGGTGCCGGCTCACGACGGCTGGGCCCCCTGGGCCGCCCTACTCGCCTTGGTTTCAATTAAACAAATAAAGCAAAGACACTCGAACCTCGGCCCCGCGGGGCTCTGCCGCTCCGGGAAATCCCGGGGGGCTCTGGGGAACGCCGGTCCCACTGCTCCTGAAGCCTCGCTGCCCCTCAAAAATGTCCTCGACGGAGCCAAAACGCAGAGGGAGGCTCACGGTGGGGTCCGGGAGGCACTGCGAGTCTCTCACAGCCGGGATGGTGTCCGGGGCACTGTGCCACAGCGAGGGTCCCGTGGCAGCCCCCAGCCCAGGGTCCAGCCCCGGCTGCCTCCAGCATTTCTCTCCGTGTCCCCATCCCTACCCACGAGACCCATCCGAAGGTGACACCGTGTCCTGGTCGGGTGGCCCAGGAGAGGAGAGAGGACCGTGGGGCAGACAGGGAGAGGCGGGTGATGTTTTTTTGGGAGGAGGGATCGCTCCGAGGAGCTCAGGCGTGGCCGGATGCTGACGCCGGGATGCGGAGCGCCCTGCCCGGGAAGCGGAGGGAGCCGGTGCCGTGCAGCAGAGTGGGAAGCAGCAGCAGCAGAGCGAGGTGTCACCGTCCCCCCACCCTGGGAATGCCACCCGAAGGGTGCAGCACCCGCTCCCGAGCACACCCCTGTGCCCAGCTGGATCCCCTGGCCATTTGAAGACCTCCTGAGAGCAACCCCACCTCTGAAGTAGGAGCCAATTGTCCTCCAAAAGAGGAGAAAACCTCCCAAAATGTGCTGCCAGCTGGGCTGCCTGTGGCTGCAGGGTTTTGGGACCGGGGGCTGCACCCCCGGTGCGGGCAAGAGGAGCGTTAGCAGCGGTTTGGGGGAGCGGGGGGGTGGGCTGGGTGAGGGAGGGCAGGGGAAGCCCATTCTGGAGGCGGGCAGCTCTACCTGAGAAGAAATGAGCTTTGAAGCCCTTTTTGGAGACGGTGTTGTCGGACTTGAACTCGATTCTCATGTTGTTGTACTGGGAGGTGATGACGTCGGGCTTCTCGGCTCCGCAGAACTTCCCGTGCAGCTTGGAGTCGGCTGTGAGCCCGCTGCGCACCTCCACAAAGTCGTATTTGCACACCTGGGGGGGTGACACGGGGCTGGGGACGCGGCGGTGCCACCCCGGGGGCCACCAGCGGCAGAGAGGGGCTGCTCCCCTCGACTCACATCGTTGCCCTCGGTCTCGAAGAAGTCGAACTGGAGGGAGATGCGGTACTGGGTGGGGGCCACCAGCTGCCAGATGCAGTTCTTGTTCGGGGGGTACTCCTTGGGCCAGCCCGGGCTGGTGATGGAGCCGTTGAGCTTGGTGAGGAAACCTCCACAGGCGGCTGCAGGGCGGGACCACCCAGTCAACTCCACGGGGCTGGGGACACCGCAAGGGGCGCTGGGGGGTGGTTTGGGAGGTCTCAGAGGACACTCACCCTCGCAGCGGCGCTTGTCGGATGCCAGCTCGTAGCCAGGGTCGCAGGCACACTTGTAGCTGCCCAGGGTGTTGACGCAGCGCTGCTCGCAGCCGCCGTTGTTGGGCCGGGAGCACTCGTCCATCTCTGGGCAGGGTATGGGGGGTGAGCGGCCAGGGGGCTGCGACCACCCCCAGCACCCCCCAGAGCAGCCCCCAAACCTTTGAAGAAGTTGACGGCGAAGCCGGCCTTGTTGATGGAGCCATCAGAGACAAATTTCATCCAGAGTTTGTTGGAGGTGCTCTTGATGTCGTCGGGTTTGTCGTAGCCACAGTAGCGGCCGATGAGGCTGCTCGAGTCGCTGCTCCCATCCCGGATCTCCAGGTAGTCGTAGGCGCAGCTGTCGTGACGCTCGATCTGGTGGGGGGTGGTAGAACAAGGGCAGCTTTGTCCCGGCACCCCTTCCTGCCCCTGTTGTGTGGGGAAACTGAGGCACGGAGGCGGTGCTGAGGGATGCAGCAGCCCCAAGCCCATCTTGAGGGAGCCCTGGGATGAGGAGATGACCCCTCCCCATCCTTGGGGGGACACGGACCCACCTCAAAGGACTGGAAGGTCAATCCCACATGGTAGCCCTCGGACACAGTGATTTTCCAGATGCACACCTTGCTGGGCCGATAATCATCGGGGTAATTTGGGGACTGGATGTGGCCATTGTCCTTCTTCACGTCCCCCCCGCAGATGGCTGGAAGGGAGGAGCAGCAGCCTGAGCCCCCCCAGGCCTCCCGCTGACCCTTGGGCCCCACTGCTCCCCCCTACCTTCGTAGACGGCGAAGAAACCTTTGCCCACCCAGTTGCTGCTGCTCCGAAACTCCACCCAGAGGCGGCTGTCGGTGGAGATGATGGGCTCGGGCAGCTTGTTCCCACAGAACCTGCCTGGGGAGGAAGGCGTGCTGGGCTGCCATGCTGGAACCCTCCTCTTCCTCACCACCCCCTCCTCTTCCTCACTGCCACCTCCTCTTCCTCACCAACCCCTCCTCTCCCTGCTCACCACCTTCTCTTCTTCCTCACCACCCCCTCCTGTTCCTCACCACCACCTCTTCCTCCTCACCATCACCTCTTCTTCCTCACTGCCACCTCCTCTTCCTCACCATCACCACCTCTCCATCACTGCCACCTCATCTTCCTCCTCACCACCTCTTCTTCCTCACCACTGCATCCTCTTCCTCCTCACCACCTCCTCTTCCTCACAGCCACCTCCTCTCCCTGCTCACCACCTTCTCTTCTTCCTCACTGCCATCTCCTCTTTCTCACCACCGTCTCCTGTTCCTCCTCACCACCTCCTCTTCCTCACGGCCACCTCCTCATGGTGGCCCCCGATGCCCCTTTCCAGCCTAGAGCCAAAGCTCACTTCTCCCTGATTGTCCCCCCTGTCCCCTCCAGCTTTTCTTGCTGTTTCACTTAAACTGCTGATTCCAGGCCCAGCTGGGATTTGGGGAACATCCAGTTCATGGGGATGGGCCTGGGATCCTGGAATCTCCCTGGGGAACATCCAGCTCCTCGGGGTGGGACTGGGACACTGGCATCTCTTGGGGAACATCACAGGGATGGGACGAGGACGCTGGAATCTCCCTGGGGAACATCCAGCTCCTCGAGGTGGGAGTGGGACCCTGGCACTCCCTGGGGAGAGATATGCCAGCCAGCTGGATCATCCAGACTGGTTTCACTGGTGTGGGCCAAACTTGGAGCTCCATTCACCCCAATAACCCCTCTGGGGTGTATTTCCCCCCTCCCCAGGACTTTGGAATATCAGGCAGGAAGGGAGAGAGGCAGAGGGAATCCCCTGGCCCCGCTGCCGGCCCCGGCGGGCAGGAGGAGCGGGCAGGAGGCCCCGGGTTGTTACCTCGCAGCGTGGCCTTTCTCCAGAACCCGTCTCTCACCTCCACGTAGTCGTACCAGCATAGCCGGCTTCGGTACAGGTCCAGAGTGGTGAAATTCAGGATGATCTAAGGTTGAGAAGGAGCAGGAAGAGCGTGGGGTGAGCTCTCCCCACACCCCATCTGCCGGGAGCCAGGGGGAACCTGGTGGAACCCAGACCCACTCTGCCCAGAGGATCCCACCCCATAACAAGATGCTGGGATTCGGGACACCCCAAAACAAGGCTGGGAGGAGGGAGAGGAGGGCTGGGAGGGGGTGGGAACCTTTGGCCCAGCAGTCAGTACCTTCTCTCCGGGAGTGACGGAGATCCTCCAGACGCAGTGCATGTGGGCAGAGTATCCATTGGGGAATTCCGGGGAGGAGAAGTTGCCCTGGCTGTCCTGGAGCGTCTCCCCACAGGCTACAAAGGAAGAAAAGCAGGGTTCACATCCCTCAGGGAAACACCAAGCAGCGGGAAGGGCATCGCTGCCTTCACCCCCTTGGAATCAAAGCCTTGATTCCTTTTTCCCATCCAAATTCCCAGCCCCGAGGACCAAAAAAACCCAAAAAACCGCATCACCACTATTCCAAATCCTCCCTGGAGCGGCTCCCGGCTCCGTGGCACCCCTCCAACACCGTGGCCGGGGGGCAGGAGCGCTGCAGGCCCCCCCGTGCCGTGCCACGCCACGGGGCCCGGCTCACCGCCCGCGCTCCGGGCAGGTTTCGGCAGCCTCGGCTGGAGCTGGCCCAGCGCTGCCATCTGGAAGCCACATGACACCGTGGCCGCGGCACACGGAGCTCCGCTGCCGCTGTCAGGGGGCGAAGGCGGACGCCCCCCTCCCCACCCTCCCGCTCGGAGCAGGGGGGCACGAGATGAAAGGTGAAATGGTGCAAAAAAGGCGGTTTGAAACCTGGGCTCGCTGCCTTTTTTCCCCTCCTTGCTTTAGAGTGGAAACAAAAAAGGGAAAGTTGTGATCCAGAGAGGCTTTTTTGGGGTGGTGTGGGGGCTTCTCCTTTCTTTCTTTTATTTTTTTTGCTTTTCCTTGCTCCAAACTAATCACTTTTCCTGCACCCCCGAAAGCGGCACTGCCGTGGGGCCCCTCACAAAAACGTCCCTCTTCCAGGCTGCTAATTAGTTTCTGGAATTAAGCAGGAGCGTGCAGGAGCCAAACTCCTTGCAGATGTTGCCAGCGCAGCCCCGGAGCACGTGCTCGCTGTTGGGGGACTCGTGCCAGCCACCCCGTGCCTGGGACAATGCCACCACCACCATCCCAGAGCCCTTCCAGGTGACAACATCTGGTCACGATCCGCTCCAGCCCCAGCGGGATCTGGTGGAATGTCCCGTCCCAACTCATCCAAACCTCTGTGAGTGCAGAGGAAGCTCTTGGAGGATGCTCTGAGGAGGTGTTTTGGGGTCAGGGGATGCTCTCGGGGGATGCTCTGCTCTCGCAGGGTGCTCCTGGGGAATGGTCTTTGGAGGATTTGTCAGGGGGATGTTCTTGGAAGATCCTCTGGGGGGATGCTCTTTGAAGGATTTTTTTTTTGGAAGATGTTTTTTCGGAGATGCTCTTTAGAGGATGCTCTTTGGGGGATTTCTTTGGGGGATGATTTTTGGGGAATGTTTTTGGAGGATGCCCTTTGGGGATTTCTTTGGGGGTTATTTTTGGGAATGCTTTTGGTGAATGCTCTTTTGAGGGCTGCTCCTAGAAGATGCCCCAGAGAGGATGTTTTGGGATAACGCTCTGGGGGGGATGCTCTTTTCTCAGAGGAGTGGGAAGAGAGGACAGCCGAGGACACCCTCACACAGATTCTTCTCATGACCCCCAAAATTCCGTGGATGGAGGAAGGCACCCTGAGTGCTCTTTAGTGAATCCCACAGCATGGAGGACCCCAAACACCCTGGAAACAGGGAATCCACCTAGGATGATGTTGCTTTTGCCAAGATTTGGGGCGAAACCGAGTGTTTCCTGGGAAATACAGCCCCGGGGGTGCTCGGGGCAGTGACACTCAGTGACACTCACCTGGGCAGCGGTAGAGCTTGCGGGCCTGGGCAATGTCCCCTTTGCTGAGCCGTGTCCTCTGGCCAATGGCGGGACGGACGCCGTTCACGTCGTATTTGGGCAGGATGGTGTCCAGGAAGATGCCCCTGGGGCAGGAAAGGGATGAGCCGGGTGGGAATCACCGGCCTTGTGGTGCCGCTGCCACCGGGGGAAGGATGCTAAAAACAGCCTGGCTAATTAAAAGCAGCCCGGCTAATTAAAGCCTGCGGGCCGGTGAGTCAGCGGGGACATGTCCCCAGTGGAGGTGACCGCGGGGACAGCAATTCCCTGCTCTGGGAAGGGATGCTGAGGGGTTTCATCCCGCCCTACACACCCAGAGGAGCCCTTTCCAAGGGAATTTGCCCTGTGCACAGCTGGAAATCGTCCCCGGGGTTGGGGACACTGCACCGCTGTCCCCAGGGTGTGAGGGGACACAAGGGGACACCCCGGGCTGTACCTGGAGAAGGTGTTCCTGGCATAGTGCATGATGCTGTCAAAGTCATAGGTCTCCCCCAGCGACTCCACCTCCTCTGGCTCCATCTTCAGGAAGTTGTATTCCTGCCCTGTGGAGGACAGGATGGAGACACTGCCAGGGAAAGCTCAACTTCAGCAGCACCCCACTGCCGGGATGAAGAGGAGGAGGAGAAGGAAGAGGAGGAGGAGGAGGAGGAGGAAGAGGAGGAAGAGGAGGAAAAGGAGGAAGAGGAGGGAAGCTCATCCCCACCTGGCTGGATGTTCTCCCGGATGATGGAGACGTGGTCATCCCGGTCGGGACGTGTGTGCTCATGCCAGAAGCCAATGACGTGGCCCAGCTCGTGCACCACGATGCCGAATTTGTCGCAGTTTTTACCGATGGAGATGGCCTGGGGTCCCCCTCCTCGGCGCCCCACGTAGGAACAGCACCTGAAGGGGAGGAACCAGGTGATTCCCGGCTCTCTGGGAGGTGCCGTGGACATCCTGGTGTTCCCCAGCCAGGAGAATCAGGGCGGGGGTCCCACAAAGCACATGGGAATCATCCTCGATGCAGGAACTTCAGGCAGCCTGCCCAGGTGAGGAACTTGAGTCTCAGCTCTGCCTGGAAACTGGGAGAGCTCAGCTGCTGGGATGGGATGGCACAGCACGTCGTGGCATGGCTGCACCGGCCCCAAATCCTGCGGTCCTGCTCCCATGGGTGCCAGTCCCGCTCCCAGGAGCCATCTTTGCCCCTGCCCTGCAGCTGAGCTGCTCCAGCCGCATGCTCTGGACCCGGCCTCGGGGTTTGCACCCACGCAGGGGCCCCCATTCCAGGGGATATCCTTCTCCTAACCACCATGTGCTTGGCCAGGGCCATGCCCTGACGTGTGAAGACGCTGAGCTCGTCCAAACCCCTGTTTCCCTTGGCGTCAGCCCCGCTGCAAGCCCGGGCTGATGCCGCGCCACCGACCTCATCCCCCGGTGGCGAGAGCCGAGCTCCGGCACCTCCTGGACCCCAAACAGACACGTCCCCCCACAAAACCGAGCCCCAGACTCCTGGGACAGGCGGTGGAGCAGCCCTGCACATACCCGCAGGGCCGGTAGGTGAACACGATGTAGCTGTCCTCGTCATTGCGCTCCAGGAAGGTGACACAAGTGTGCTTCTCCCAGTGCCGCATCGCCTGCCGGAAGATGGCTCGCTGGCTGCCTGCGGAGGGGCGGCAGGGGGGGTCAGCCCGGCTGGGAAACTGAGGCACAGCGGGGCCGGACACCCCTCGGCTGGCTGTCACTCACCGCTGAAGTTGCCGCTGATGACGTAGGGGATGACCCCATCCGGCCACACTCGCTCCGGCCGGGACGTGGCTGCGCGGCGGCTCCGGGCCCGCTGCCGGCCCCGGCTGCGCCGAGCGTGGCCCGGCCGGGGGCTGCTGGTGGCGTTGCTGCCTGTGGGGACGGGGGGTCAGCAGGGGAGGCCCCCAGGGATGCAGGCGGGCAGGGGCAGAGGGGGAACAGTGGTACCTGAGGAGTTGGAGGGCAGGCGGGTGATGGTGTGACGTGCCAGGTCCACCACCCGGTCCACCTGGAAGAGCTGCAGGTCCTCCTCGTCCAGGGCGATGTCACCCAGGAAGGCGGCTGAGAGGGGAAGAGGAGGTGTGAACCCTCCTTTGTGGATCCCAAACCCCATAGGGTGACTCTCCCCAGCCCCTCCACACCTGGCAAGCACGGAAGATGAAGGCAAACCCTTCCTCATCCTCCTCCTCTCTCTCTCTCTCCTTCAACTGAACATGGTGCTGACCGGGCTCCCCCCACTCCCCAGCAGCTGGAGCCAGCCCTGCTCTCACATCTGGATTGCATAAAACCCATCCATCAATTTTTAAGCTTTCTATTATTATTTGTGTTGCAAAACTGCTTTTTTTTACCCCCCAATTTTATTTTTTTTTAGGACCCCCTTCCTGCCCGACTCCTGCCCCCCCAGCCCAGAGCGAGCTCCGACAGCCCCAGGATGCTCCAAGCCCCGACCTCTGAGTCATCTCCCAGCGCGGAGCGGAGCCATATGGGCCGGGAAGCTCCCGCTGCGCCCAGCGCCTGCAGGAACGGAGCCGGCCGTCTGCCGGGGCCGGGACCCCCCTCCAGCACCGGGGACATAACCCCACACAGAACCCTTCCTCCTCCTCTCTGTCCTCCGTTCCATGGCCTCTCCGTGACTCAGGGCCGCGGGACACGCGCAGCTTGGCTGGCCCTGAGCCCCGGGAACGCGGCTGCTCCCGAGGAAACGACGGGGATGGCCAAGGTCAGGCCGCGGCTCCGGAGGTGGCCGCAGTGGGGTGGAATGGGAGCGGGGTTCCTCACCAGTTTTGGGGGGAACTGGGGAGAGCAGAGGGTGCCTGGAACCCCCTGGACTCGCTGTCCCTTGGGAAGGGCAGTGGTCGGGAACGGGGTGGCCGGAGCAGCTCAGGGGATGAGGGCGAGTGGAGCCAAGGTCGCGCTCCAAGCACTTAGCGAATGGATCCCAAAAGAGCCACTAATTATGAAGGCGAGGCGGGACAATTAGGATAACCCTAAGAGGTCCAGAAAGCCGGCACGGGGTGGGAGGAACAGCCATGGGATCAGAGGAGCAGACTGGATCCCATCCCCTTCCATGGCGCCTAGCCCAAACCTCGCTCCAGCAGTGGTGTGGAGCGCTTTGGGGTGAAAGAGCCACATTTTGGGGCTGTCCCCAGCACTGACTGGTGGGTGAATCCCATCGGGGGAAGCTCCGGAGTGGAGAGCAGACCTGTGGCAGCGCCGAGGGAAGAGCAAACAAGCCGGGGCCGGCACCTCCCCTGGCAGCGACCCGCGGCTGGCACGGCCAGGCTGCAATTTGAGGGCAGAGCAGAGGCAGGAACGGCCCCGGCCTCCCCACACCCTCCCCGGGGCCGGGAGAGACGTGTCCGAACGGGCAGCGCGGGGGAGGACCAGGGCAGGGGAGAAGGACCAGCATCCCGTGCCAAGAGCTGCATGGAAAGACAAGGGAAAGTAAGCTCGCTTACAGCCGAGCAAGAGCCGGCGGAGCCAAGTGATATATAAACCATATGTGAGGGATTTGGGAGACGTGAGAGAGCCGGGCAGGCCAGCCCGGGGATGGGGGGCTGCTTTTCCTCGCGGTTTCAGGCAGCTAGGCTCCCCCAGAAGCCCACAGCCCACGGGGGGCGGTGGGTGGGGGCTCCCGGAGGGGTCAGCAGGGCCATGGGGGGGCCCGGGCAGCGATCCCTGCACGGACACGTCAGGGCCAAGCCCAGAGTGTCGGATTGAGAAACTTCCAGGTTGGTTCGGGCTCCGGTCACGTCCTCCTCCCACTCACTCCCTGTGAAGCAGAGGTGACATGTGGGATAGTTTGTGGGGGCAGGGGGGGTCTCTGCTCACCAGAAGCCCCCAAATACTGTTAAACTCCCCCAGGGGCTTCACTGGGGACACTGCCACGCTACTGCCACTTGTCCCTTCCCTGTTCATGTGAGAGAGGTGGAGGGGACACCCTGCAAGTGAGGGGAACCCCTGCAAGTGAGGGGACCCCCTGAAAGTGAGGGGACCCCCTGCAAGTGAGGGGCACCTCCTGAAAGTGAGGGGGACCTCCTGAAAGTGAGGGGGACCCTCTGCAAACTTTGGGGTCTCTTGTCAGGAAAGGTCCCAGTCCCAGCGCAGGTTGGAGCAGGGGGACACAACCCCCGAGGGGTCACACCCGCAGCACCTGCAGCACATCCCCTCACCCTGCCAGGGCGCGGTGCCCAAGAGACCCCAAAGCACGGAACACGGGTCCCCGGAGGTGTCCTGGTGTCCCTGAGCCCGGGAGACCGCAGGCTGTGCCTCAGGGGCTGCCCCCTGCTCAGCCACAGAGGCGCTGGGGGCAAGGTCCGAGCCATGGTGGTGCCAGAGGGGAGGATGCGGTGCCAGAGGGGGGGATGCGGTGCCAGAGGGACGCCAGTTCCAAGGCCAGGCGTGGGGCACGGAGCAGCCGAGAGTGAAGAAGGGGAGAGGGGAATCATCTCAGTTCCATCCCTGCACATCCCTCCCACCCCCCAGAACACAACCAGCCCTTGGGAGCTGCTCCCACGGAGCTCTTCCCTCCCCCCTCCCGCAGCCGGGAGATAGCTCAGCCCTCCTCTGTTGTTTGACTTCTTGTGCAGTGTTTTCTTTCGGTTTCTTGGAACGGTGACGTAACGCCGGGGCTGAAGCTTTAGACAAACAAGGTTTTTCATTCGGACCCGGGCCAAACCCCTCAGCACCCCCATCCCGATCCTACAGGCACCTCCTGGCCACTGATAGCTCTGTGGATCCCCTGTAGGGTTCCTGTCCTCCCTGCCCGGGATGCAGGAGCTCAGCATCCCTCACCCCCCGGGCAAGGTGAGCAGGAGGCAGCCACGGCCTGAGCTTTCCGGCGTCGCTGGGATTTTGGGATGAGCCTGACCTCGGGCCCCACCAAGGTTGGGAACGGTGTTGCAGGGAAAGCACAATAAAACGAGCGGTGGGAAGGGGCGCGAACGCGATGTTCTGGTGAGCCGGGAAAAGCAAACAGAGCCGTGGGGAAGCCTTGGCAGAGCGGGCTGCAGATAAACAGGACGGGATCAGATTCCAGGTCAGTCTGGAGCAGAGGAGGCTCCGAGCATGGTGCAGGGCTGGAGGGACCCTCAGCTGGGAAGGATCTTCATCCTCCTGTGGGTCTCGGCAGCCCTTGAAGGACACTGGGCAGGGGGGACCCTCAGCCCTGTGAAGATCCCACCAAAGGGAGAGACCCTCACCCTTTTGAGGTCCCACAAGTGCTGAAAATGCCCTGAGCAGGAGGGATTTTAATCCCTGCGAGGGTCCCAGGAGCTCTCAAGGGGCACCGCGCAGGATGGGAAGCACCCGCCCAGCCCTGCATTCCCTCAGCGGCTCAGCAGCTCCATCCCCGTCATTCCAAGTCCTCTTTGGAGTCCCGAGCATCACTCCCGGTGCAGGCAGGGTTTGGGATGTGCAAGGAAGCAAGGATTGAACTGCTCCTAGTCGGGAGCGGGATGAAAGCGAGATTTTAAATAGGTGTACCCGGGCCTCAGCCGGGCTGTGAAGCCGCGGAGCCACCGGAGCAGCATCCCACTGGCTCTCAGAGCCCTTAAATATGTGAGGAATGCTCCTCGCACCGCCCCTCGCCCCCGCACGCCGGCCCAGCTGCGCCGCAAAACACGTCGGGGCCGTGGCCCGACTAGAGGGGACCCCTCTGCACTGGGGGGTCCCTCTGGCCCCGGGGGTCTGCCCTACCCACAGAGCTCGGCGTGGGGCAGGTGGAAGGATGCGGAGCATACCGGGATTTTAGGGGTGGGGGGGAGCAGCCGGGTCCCCGCAGTGGTCCTGGGAGACCCCCGGAGCTCCTCTCCTGTCCCCCGGCACCGGCGCTGCCCCTCTCCCGGTGCCCCTCGCCGGCGGCAGGAGAGAAGGAGCAGCCAGCCTGTAAAGGCCGGGGAGAGGAATATTTGCTTTCCCAGAGCACCTTCCGAGCAGCACAGCGGGCACAAAGCTGGAATTCAAACCTCGGAGGCCAGGCTGGGAGCCAGGCCAGATCACGGCCCCCGTGCAGCCAGTGGGGAAACTGAGGCACGGGGGGATAGAGCCAGTCAGCAGCACGGGGCACCCCCCCCTCAAGAGCCAGCGCTGCGATCTCGGTCACCGCCATCCCCCACCTCCTGCTTCTCGGCTGGAGCATCCTTATCCCAGCTGGTGTTTTTGGGAGGCTCAGGGCTGCTCCAACACCTGGCACTGGGGCAGCTGGGGAAGGCAGAGAGGCTCAAGCACGGCATCCAAGGTGGAGGGATGATTCCAATCCCGAATTCCCGCTGGCGCAAGGCGCTATCCTCTCTGCCAACGCTTCCCTGAGCACCCCGAGCCGAATTTCCTCCCCAGCCCTGGGCATTGGCATTCAGGCTCCGAGCCCTTTCCTGCTCCAGGCCATGAAATAAGCACCGTGGAGCCTCTAATAAACATCCCGGGCAGTAAACAAATTCCAGGGGCAGGAAGCGTCCATCTGGGGGCAGGTTGGGAGTAGGAGGGATGGTTGGATCACTCCAGGGGAGAGTTTTCCTTCTGCTCCTCTTCCGTGACAGCAAAAGGAGGAAAAGCCTCCTCCAGGGCTCGGCGTGGAGGATGCCAAACCTGAGGCGTGCCAGAGCCCCGGGATGGAAGGAGCCGTGTGCAGGGAGCGAGGTCTCCCCGCATCCCCTCTCCAAAGCCAGGTCACCGAGGAAAACACGTCCCGGGCCAACAGCACCCGTCCCTGTGAAAGGGAGAGCTGCTGGAAAGGAAAATATTTGGGAACTGCACTGCCAAGGAGATGTCGGGGGGGTTGTTGTCACTTTGGAGAGGAGCCTGGAGGCAGCGGGAACAGGGAATGGAGATGAGGACGGGTCCTGACACCCAATTCCACACTCGTGGGGCATCCCAGGCTCTCCTGTCCCTGTCTCCAGCTCTGCCAAAGGACACCAGCTCCCAAGGGCTCCCCGAGCTCTGGGCGTCCTCCCCAGGGTTCTGGCTGCAAACGTCCCCCCTCCCGGCACACCTTAACCCCTCCCCAGCTCCCTGATGGACCCTCCTACGGCTCGGGATGCTCCCACTGTCTTCCCCCCTGCGTGGAGCGCGGTTTGCCACGCAAATTCCGCCCGCAGTGACCTCCTGCAGCCCTGGGCCAGGTGACAAGCTGGACCTCGGCTTCCCAGGGCTCTGCGGGATGCAGCGTTTTCTCTCCAGAGACCTCCAAGAATCCTCAGCAAAGCCACAGGCAAGCAGGAGGACTCGTTGTTGCCCGGAAAATATCCTTCCCCGGGAAAAAAAATTGGGGAAACCCCACGGCGAGCCATTCTCCGTCCTCTCCCCGCATCCCCTCCCGGCCGCTTTGTTCTCCCCGGGTTTCCCCGGGGCCGCCCCGTCCCTCCCGGCCATGTGTTTCCCAGCCCCGGCTCGGCGGCGGATAAAGCCTCAGGAAGCGCCGTCTCCCCCCTGGGCACGACGTGAATCAGCAGCCGAGGCTTTTCCCAGGAGCCAGGAAAGGGAGGGCAGCGAGGAACGAGCCCCCCCGGCCTCGCCTTGGCACCCCGGGCCCCGCCGGAGGATGCCGCAGCTCCGAACGGGTGATTACACAAAGATAAAGCAGATCCCGGGATCGGCCTGAGATTTCCAAGGTTTGCCGAGCCCTGAACCGCAGGCCTCCCGCCGGCCCCGGCTCCGCGGGTGGATTTTTTACCCTGCATGAATAAGTGACATATAACGGCTGGAAAATATTTTTGGGCAGCTTGACAAGTGTGACTGCAACCAGTAGCCTGGGTTGGCTACGCCTGGAAAGTGTAATCTAGGTGAAATCCCGGAGGCTGGAGAACTCCAGGCATTGCTGGGAAGCTCCTACACCCGGGAAATGGGGCTCAGACCCCCAGTCCCATCCATGTGTCCCGTGGTTCTGCTGTGCAGGTGATGCTGAGCTCCCCAGGGGAGTTTGGGAGAGAAGATCCCCCCAAACACCCACTTTGGGGGTCTGTGTGAACCCTCAGGGGCTCTGCACCCCCGTGTGCCTCTCCCCATGGAGCAGGGGGATGGAATGGGGGGTTTCAGCCCCCCAGTTTAGCCAAGCACCCCAAAATGTGGATGTGGAGTTGACCCGGAGTGCAAGATGGGTTCCACCCCATTGCTCCGGGTGCTGGGGGCACCCAAGGGGTCCCGGCCCCCATCGCAGTGGGTGATTTGCTCAGCGACCCCCCCGGCTCGGCCGGGATGAGGCAGAGCGAGCCCTGGGGCCACTGTCCCAGCACAGTTGGGGGTGCTGGGAGCGATTCCAGCCGCCTTTCCCAACCGGAGATCCGACCCGGATCTGACCCGGCGGCTGCTCCGGCCACCGAGACCTGGCTGTGTGAAGGGTGAAGGGAAACCGGGGCCGATTCCTTCCTCCCCGGGGGCTGCTCCAAGGGCTGGATTCTCCCAGCGCTCTCCCGTTTTGGCATCCTTGGAAGCGACGCGGCTGCACGGGAGGCTCTTCCCCTTCCGCTGGCACCGGGTGGCACCACCGGGGTGGCCGGCGAGCCGCGGGCAGCCGCTGGCCTCAGGATACCTCTGGCATGAGGAGCACAAATCCCTCTCCCGGTGCTTTCCCTTCCCGGAGCCACCGCGGTGGCAAAATTTCGGTGCTTGGCTGTTTCTGGCACTGCCCAGAGCTCGGGAGGGGGGGTTCAACACCCCAAAACTGAACCAAACCCTCGCATGGGATGCCAGGGGGAAAGCGGTGGGTCAGGGGGAAGCCACGGGGAGGGTCGGGAGGATTCCAGGGGGTTCCGGCTTCCCAGAAAACTGAATTTCATCATCTCGGTCCTGTGGAGCCAAACGAGGGTGAATCCCCGGCGTGGCACGGCCTGATCCCCCCCCACCACCACCCCCCCCCCGGGTCCGCAGGAAGAGCTCCCGTCATTAAATCCCATCAGGATCCCATAAAGACAGGACGGGAATGGGAAAGGGGGCAACAGCCGGTCCCGGGAGGTGCGGGAGGGTCTTGGGGTGCGGGGCGAGGAGGGGACAGCGCTCATTAATGCGGGTGAAGCCTCGTCTCCGCCGCTCAGGGTGAGGAAGCGGGAGAGGAGGGAAGGCTCCAGCCGGCTCTGCCCGGACGGTTTTGCAAGCCTTGCTGTTTCAGCCCGGGAGGGCAGGAAGGGAAGGATTTTTGGCCAGAAAAAAGCCCTCGTGTAGACAGAGTTATATCAACAGCCGCCTCGCAGCGCAGACAATGCCAGTATAGAGAAACGTGATCCCCTGCCAGACCCCGGCCCTCGCGTCGGGCTCAGCCCTTCACGGCCCTCCGGTGCCTCAGTTTCCCCCCTCCCCAAATCCTTCCATCCGCTTTAGCTCGCGCTGGGAGACAGGGATTTCTCCCCACCCGCAGAGCCAAATTTGTTCCCAGCCCTTTCAAAACTGGGGAGCAGCTCCGGACCCGCTGTCCCGGCGCAGAGGGACCCCAAGCCCAGCGCGGGTGTCCCGGCTTTGGGACGAGCTTTGGCTGCGGGAGAGGGAGAAAGCCCCGGGGTGCAGAGTGTGGGTTCGGGGATGGGGGCTGGGATGGGGGTGCAGGATGGGTCCGGCTCTGTGGTGGGATGGGATGGAGGGGGAGGTCTGGGATGGGGGGCTGGGGGCTCCCCGCCGCCTTTGACAGCTGCCGGTGCAGCCCAGAGCGGGGACAGAAAGCGGGGGCGCCGGGCCAGCCCCCCCTGCTCCTCACCCTAAGTACAACCAGATGCATCCCGGAGCGGGACCGGCCTCTGCTCCTCCCGTCCCCCCATCCCGGGCGGCCAGGACTCCCCGGCCCGGGGCGGCGGAGCCGAGTTCGGCCGTGCAGAGCCCCGAAATGTGTGCGGGGCTCAGCCACGCTCGTTCCCGCACCCGCGGCCCCCCCGCGCTCCCCTTTGTCCGCCGCGCATCCCCCCAGAGCACCTACCGGCTTTGCAGGGGTCTTTGTAGTCCAGGGGCTCCTCGTCCTCCTCCTCTTCCTCCAGCACGTAGGAATAGTCCGGGAAGCGCAGGGCCCGGGCCAGGAGCAGGCACAGGAGCAGCCCGCAGCTCCGCAGCCCGGCCATGGCTTCGGCCGGGGTTTCTTTTATAACACTTACCTCTTTCCTTTCCCACTTCGTTTTTTTTTTTTTTTTTTTTTTTTAGGGAAATGAGATCTGGCGGGGGCGGGTTCAAGCGCGGAGCTCGGCCCCTGCAGCCCCGGGCGCAGGGCTGGGAGCGGGGCCAGCGCCGGGGGGGTGGCGGGGACGGGCTCTTGCGGGGACCTGGCCCGCAGCCCCCGTTCCTGCCCCTCCGCCGCCCCCGGGGCCGCTCCTGCATCCCCCGGGCCGGGGCTGTCCCGTCCCGTCCCGTCCTGCACACCCCGGGTCCCGTCTCGTGTTTCCCGGTACCGATACTGACCTCTCTGGTACCGTCCCACATCCCCGGATACCGATCGTGCCCTCTCCGGTACCGCCCCACATCCCCCGGTGCCGATCCTGCCGAGCCTTTCCTGTCCCATCTCGTGCTCTCCGGTACCGATCCTGCTCTCCCCGGTACCGATCCTGCTCTCCGCCGGTCCCATTCCGTTCTCCCCTGTCCAAATCCCACCCCCGCCCCCCAGAACCGATCCCACTCCCTGATATTTCTCCTGCCCCATCCGGTCCCTCCCGGTATTCCCAGTCCGATCCTCGTTCCCCACCCGCTCCCCTCCGGTGCCCCCGGCCCGGTTCCTGCCACCCCTCGGTCCCTTCTGGTATTCCCCGGTACCAATCCCGGCCCCTCGATACTCCCAGGACACAAAATTCCACATCTGCCAGCAGCGATCCGTCCCTTCGGTGCCATCCCGTGTCCCCAGCACCAACCCCACACCCCCACATTACCCCGGGTCCCACTCCAGCTCCCCAAATTCCCACCCCACATCCCAGCTCCCGCAGTCCCCGCATTTTCCAACCCCAAATCCCCCGGTCCGGGACTCCCAGTCCTGCATCACTGATTCTTTACCCCTTATCCTGCACCCCAGGGACTGAACGAGCACCCCAGGAACTGGAAAAACACCCTGGGAATGGCAGGCAAGGGGCTCAGGAGCGGGATGAGCACCCCAAAAGGGGGATGGGCACCCCAAAAGCATGATGAGCACCCCAAAAGTGGGATGAGCATCTAGGAGCAGGATGTGCACACCAAAAGTGGGATGAGCAGCCCAGGATCAGGATGAGCACCCCAAAAGCTGAGCAAGCACCCCAGGAGTGGGATGAGCACCCCAGAAGTGGGATGAGTACCCCAGAATCAGGATGAGCACCTCGGGGAGCGTGGGCGAGCAGCCCGGGATGGGGATGAGCTGGGTCAGCCTCCCAGTGGGGAGCAGGGTAAGCCCCCCAGGGCGATCCAAGGGTGTCCGAGGATGCCGAGGTGCAGACACAGCCCCATCCCCTTGCAGTGTCCTTGCAGGGGCCTGGGATGTTCCAGCCTGGGAATGCTGCAGTGGGAATGGGGCTGAGAGGATCTGGCTCATCCCGTGCCGCTCCTACAAACCCATCCCCATCCTCTCACAGCACCCCCAGAGCTTGCGGTAACTTCATTTTTTAACATTTTAAGTGTTTTAAGTGTTCCCTATGTCTGATGAGCTGCACAGGGACACACTGGGTGACACCGGCATCCAGGCTCTGCTCACTGTCCCCAAATCCTCTTTCCCTTCACTTTTGGGGATCCCCTGCATCCAGGGCCTGTCTTGTTCCCACCAGGAATGACGGAGTCTCCTTCACCCGTTATCTCTGCCGTTGTTTTCCTCCCCCATCAGGATCATCCCAGGATGTTTTCCTCCTTCTCCCTTATTGCAAAACCCACATCCAGCAAAACTTTCCTCCTCAATGCAGATAAATAAACCCCGGAAAATGGGGCTGACTCCGCATCCCCGCTCTGCCCCCGGCCCTCACGTCACATCCCAGGGATGGGAATTTGGGGAGCAACCTCTGGAACCAACTCCAGCCCCGAGCCGGTCTCCCAAGAAAACAAACAAGTGAGGCTCTGGAATACTTTTTGTTTTCATCCTGGGAGGATGTTTGCGGGCTGAGTCCCTGGATGATGTAAATCCATGATCTCAGGATCCAGCCCTTGGTTTCCACCCTGAGATCGCCCCTTTCTCACGGAGCGCTCCGGGGAGCCGTGGCTCTCTGAGGAGGCTTTTCCCAGCCCGGCTTTCCCACGCCAGGCTCGGCTCCTGGGATCCGGCTCCCTCTCAGCCGTGCTGGTGGCTCTGGAGGTCACCGGCCACCGGCATTCCAACCTGGAAGAGGAGCTGAGCATCCCACCCGGCCTGAGCATCAGTTTGGGAATGTCCTTATCCCAGGAGCCCTGGGTGGATGTCACCCAGCACGGGCACACAGATTCCAGCACTCCCACCTCGGCCTGCCCGCCCCGCAGGGCATCCTGGAGCGGCAGGTGGGCAATGCCAAGGCCTGGCACCAGGCTGGGGGACACTGGGAGCTGCCAGGAGCATTCCTGGATCCCATCCTCAGCTCTCTGTGGCTTCCATCCCCAAAACCTGCACAGCAAAGAGCAGCCCAGGGTGTTTCCAGGATCTTTTCCCCCATGGAACCAGGACCAGTGGCCCCTCGGAGACCCCTGTGCAGTGAGTGACTGGCACTGGATTATCCCCTGTGGCCACAGTGGTACCAGCCAGGGTGGCTGGAGGGTGGCACCTCCCCTTCCCAGGGGTGGGATCCCCCTCTCCCAGCACTTTCCTGGGGATGGGATCCCCCAATCCCAGCATCTACTGGGGGTTTTACTCTGATTTCCCCTGCCAGGACCCCTGAGGTCCCCACTGTGCTGCAAACCTCTGGAAATCGGGATACTGGAATTGTTGCACAAGGACCTGGGGGTTCTGCCAACTTTCTGTTGCCTCCCCCATCTGCTCTGGCCTTCGGGAGGAGGCTGAGGGGGTCTGGGGGTCAGGGAAGGTTTGGGAGTGGACACCCCAGAGCTGCAGGAGGTCTTGGATGGATGTTCCACATCCCAGCCAGCTGCAGCTGTGATTTCCCGGCAGGAGCAGCTTCCCTGGTGCCAGGAGTGGGGAAAGGGGCTGGATCCAGGTGTGGGGGCTGGTGGTCCCCATTTTGGGGCTGGCATGAGGCCGCTGTGGGACTGGTGGGCTCCCATTCCTGGGGGATTGGATGGGCTGCTCCATGTTTCTCCTGTCAGCTCCAGGCCAATGTCCTGATCCCAGTAACTCCTGGTCCTAATAATGCCAGAATCCCATCCTAATAAAGCCTGATACTACTAAAATCCTGCTCCTTGTAACTCCTGATCCATATAGTACCAGCATCTCAGGCCTAATAAAGTCTGATCCCAGTAACACCTGATCCCAGTAACACTAGTATCCCAGTCCTAACACCCCCTGACCCTAATAACACCAACATTCTGATCCTAATAATTCCTGATCCTAATACTACCAGCATTCTGCTCCTAATAACACCTGAGCTTAATAAAGCCTGAACCCAGCAGCAGCTCCTTCATCCCAAAAATCCTAATAATTCCCAGTTCTTGCAATGACTGATCCTGATAACTCCTGATCCCAACAGCATCTCTGTCCTAAATCATCCCAGTGCTAACGATCCCTGTCCTCGGGCAGCGGCTGGTGGCCGTGGCTGCTTTCGGCACAGCCCAGCTCCAGGAATAGCTCCCAGACCTGATTCCTGCCCTTCTCCTTTATTCCAGCCTGGCAGAGGACAGACCCATTTTTCAGGCCAGCCTGGCTCTGGCAGCAGGACAGGGCAGCTCAGGTCAGGCAGCCACGCTCGGGGGAGGCTCTCCCGTGAGCCCCCAGGCTGTGGCTGCGACAGAAATTCCCCCAAAATTCAAGCTCGGAGCCCCTCAAGGCATTTTTTAGGCAGGGGGAAGGCGGGAGCTGGCGGGAGCGAAGAACTGGAACGGAGAATTGTGTTTTCTTTAAATGTCATGTTTTTTTAAGCTCATTTTTGCACTTGGGTTTTGGCGAAGCTGAGAAGACTTAAGTGACAAACCAGCTGTCCCCCGGCGCAGCGCAGACACCCCCGCCCCGCCCCCGGCCCAGCGCCTGCGGCCCCTCCAGCGCCGACCCCCTGACCCCTCCGAGCCCCCCGCACCCCAAAATCGGGGTGGGCGGCGCGGGGGCGGCCGCGGAGGAGTCGCAGATGCTCCCAGCGGGGCTGTTGGGGATGCTGCAAGGCAAAGCTGGTGCTGTGAGGGTGCTGCCGGGTGGGCGGGGGTCCCGCAGCCCCCCTGCCCATCCCGCGGGCTCTAAGCCCAGTAAACAGGGAGGAGGCTGCAGAGGATGCTCGCTGTGGTGCCCAGGAGGGAGCGGTCAGCCAGGGGCATGGAGATCTTGTCCTCAGCCTGGACAGGGACATTCTTCATCATCACCATCATCATCATCATCATCATCGTCATCATCATCATCGTCATCATCATCATTCCTCATCGCGGGGGACCCTGAGCCCCCCACGCGCCCCCTGCCCCAGCCGGGTCCTCACCTGCCGGCGCTGGAAGGTCTCGACCACGGTGTCCAGCCCCTGGATGTTGTCCTTGTCCACGCGGGTCACGAAGCAGGCGCGGTGCAGCCGAGGTCTGTAGCTCACCAGCAGCTGTCGGCATCAAAACCCGGGTTAGCTCCATCCCATCTCCCCCTTCCCGTGTTCCCCAGAGACCCCCACTCACATTCCTGTAATCATAGATGACAGTGGCCGCGTTCCCGTCCCCGCTGTCCAGGTAGAAAGTGGCCGCGTCCTCTTCCCAGGCTGTCCCAGTCCACATCCCGCTCCGCAGGACCTGGGGGAGGACGAGGGGGGATCTCAGAGGCTCCGACAGCCCCTTCCCCCGGGCATCGGGGCGTCCCTTCTGCCGGCACCGGGGGTCCCCACTCACGGTGTCGGCGTGGAGCTGGTCAATGCTCAGCCGCATCAGCAGGGCGCCAGCGATGATGAGCACCAGCAGGACCACCACGACCACCGCGATGAGCAGGCAGCGCAGGCGGCCGCAGCCGCAGCTCAGGAGCTTGCGGGGCAGGGAACAGAGCAGCCGAGGGACGAAGCACAGGGACTTCTTGAGGCAGCCGGAGCAGCTGGCACAGCCGGCACAGCCGGGGCACTTGGGACACTTGGGACACTTGGGACACTGGCAGCACTTGGGCAGGCAGCAGCATTTGGCGCAGCACCAGCTGCATTTGGTGCAGCATTTGGCGCAGCACGTGGCGCAGGGCAAGCAGCAGCCTGGGCAGCAGCAGCCATTCCCGGAATCCTGGTGTGGGAAAGCGGGGGGAGATGCGGTCTGAGGGGTGGAGGTGGGAGCTGGGGAATGCAGGAGGGGTTGGGGGTCTCATCCTGCCGCCCCCCAGCATCCCGCTGCCCCCAGGCACTGGGAATGCAGCATCCCATGGCCCAAACCCCCATTCCGAGCGCTGGTGCCTCGCTGGGATAAACTGGGCAAAACCCTGTGCCGAGCTGGCCGCAGGGACACCCCGGTGTGGCAGGGACTCACCTCCTCTTCAAGCATCACCTGCTTCATGCTGCTCTCCATGGCTGCTGCTGCTGCTGCTGCTGCTGCCGCTGCCTCCTCCTCCTCCTCCCATTCCCAGCCCAGCCTGGCCACAGGGACTGGGAATTTTATACTGGGGCACTGGGGTGGGGACAGGAGCGGCCCCTGTGAAGGTTTGGTGGCCCCAGGGTGCAGTCGGGCTCTGGCATGTGACCCACTCCACCCGTGTTTGCTGAGCGCCCACTCCCAGCTGGATCCCCCTGGGAACCTGCTGCTCGAGGAGCTCCGAGGGCACTGGGTCAAGGACCCTTGTCCCCAGGCTTGGGAACTTCTCTGCTGCCCAGGAGCGAGGTGGCAGGGCCAAAGCAAACCCTCCAGGGTGGAGCATCCGGCCGTGGTGAGACCTGGCTCATGTCCCTTCGCCAGCTCGGGCACCTGGAGCTGCTTGATGTGGCAAGGAACAAACAGGACATTCAAGATTTCCTGTAATCCGCAGGGATGGGGTGGGAACGGGGTGGGGAAGTGTCCCTGACCCTCATTCCGGGTCCCAAGGTCGCTCGGACTCCACTGCTGGTGGCTTCTGGGGCTGGCAGAGGTGCCCACAGTGTGGATTTTTTTGGGGTGAGGGGGTCCCAGCTCTGACCTGTCCCCCTCAGGTGACAGGGGCACACTGCCGGGCCTTGGTTTTGCCCATCCACAAGCCCCTTCTGCAACTGGGACCCCCCAGGCATACCTGAGACCCCCAAAACCCACAGGCAGGTGTTGGGGGGTTGAATGCTGCCTGTTTTCCCAGGGTGTCAAGGGCCACAAGAGTCCCTCGAGTGGCTCCTGGCTGTTCCCAGTCACTGTGGGAACCCTTAGCACCTTCCATGGCCCATGGCACCCTCTTGACCCAACTCCTTATCACGGAGCTCATCGAGGGTTTTTTGGGAAGCAGAGCCACAAGTTGGCACGTGGGAACGTGCAATGTCCCTCCTGTTCCCCAGCAAAGTGTCACCCCTTGGAGCTGTGACCCTCCCTTCCCTCCCACCCACAGCAGTGATTTTGGGGACAGCATGGAGTTTGTAGCTCTGGAAAGATCAAATCAACTTCCAGGGGTCTCTTTTTCCCCTCCCAGGCACGCTGCTTCCCTGATTTTTGGTGCAGCACTTGGAAGTGGACCCAGAGCTGATGTGGGGCGAGAGAAACTGGAATGGACAGGAAAAGGAAGAGGATGGGGATGGGGGGAGCTGGAGCAAGGGGATTGTGGTGTCTGTGGATAACTCAGGGCTTGGTTCCCGCTGGGGACGTCACAGTCCCTCTGTCCCCACCTGCCCAGGGACTCTCCTGAAGGTCTGGAAGTGCAGAGGTTGCTCCTCACCCTCTATCCTCCAAACTGGGGGGGCACAGATGGGGACAGTGGGAGGGCACAGGTGGGGACAGTGGGGGAGGCACGGGTGGGGACAGTGGGGGAGGCACGGGTGGGGACAGTGGGGGGGCACAGGTGGGACAATGTGGGGGGCACAGATGGGGACAGTGGGAGGGCACAGATGGGGACAATGGGGTCACAGATAGGGACAGTGGGAGGGCACAGATGGGGAAAATGTGGGGCACAGATGGGGAAAATGGGGGGCACAGGTGGGGACAATGGGAGCATGGTGTGCAATTGTGCTGCTGCGCCCCGTCTTTGATCCCTCCTGAACTCCTCTCACCCCAACATGAGGAATTCCTCTCCCCACCCTGCACCCCACAAGGGGACACCCCTAGGACACCGTGTCCCTGTCCCCAGCACCCAGGAAAGGCAAGAACACCACTTGGAGCCGGGGGCACAGGCTTTACTTTGTAGACAGAAGCAAATCCCAGAGCAAATCCCACTTTGTTTTTTATGGCGAGAGCAGTGGGAAAGCCGCGGTGCCAAGTGACAGTGGACGGAGCACCCTGTGGCAGGGTGGCTGCCCCCAGGATGGGGACGAGGAGGAGGAGAGAGATTCCCGGGCATCCCGCCTGGAAGGCAGAGTGGGGGACAGTGACACCCCCGTGTCCCATCCCACTGGGAGCCTCCTACACCCAGAACACGGGGACGGTGCTGCAGAGGATGTTGATGGTGGTGCCTAGGATGGAGCGGTCAGCCAGGGGCGCGGCCTTGTTCCCATCGCCCTCATCCTGCGGGACAGAGAACGGAGCAGGGGCCGCCACCCTCGGCAGCCGCAGCGTCCCCTCCACAGGGGACAAACCCCCGCCCCACATTTCCCAGGATGCAGGGCTTGGGCTGCGCTGAGCCCGGAGCGGCTGCACCCCCGTCCCAGCGGGGTGGTCGCCACTCACCTGCCGGCGCTGGAAGCTCTCGGTGACCGCGTCCAGCCCCGGGAAATTGTCCTTGTCCACGCGGGTGATGTAGCAGGCGCGGTGATGCCAGGACCTGTAGCCGACCAGCAGCTGTTTGCAGACAGAGCCGGCTCAGCTCAGCACCGTCCTGTCCCCACCGCGCCCGTCCCCAGGTCCCCTCGCACCTTGCTGTAGTCGAACACCACCGTGGCCGAGGCGTTGAGCCCGTCCCGCACCGCGAACGTCCCGGTCCTTTCCTTCTTGCTCATGGCGAGCTGCTGGGGGGTGCCCTCGCCATCCAGCCCGTGGATGGTCATTCTCAACACCTGCCATGGGGGAGAGGGCTCAGGGAGCTCCGCGGGGGCCGAGCCCCTTCCCTACAGAGCTGCCGTGCTCCCGGAGCCGCTGGCACCGTGGTCCTCTCCTGCCCTCACCGTCTCGGCGTGTGACTCGCTGAGGTGCAGCCCCAGCAGGAGGAAGGTGATGTTGACCACCACGAGGGCCACCACCACGAGGGCCACCACCAGCAGGAGGCTCCTGAGCTCGTGGGGGATGCAGGGCATGCGCGGGGACTCCGTGTACCTCTGTTGGGGACACAGGGGGGCACCCGGCTGAGCCGCCGGGGGTGGAAGCGGGGCTCACCCCCGCGCCCAGGGTGGGTGATGGGTGCTCCTTACCGGAGGTGCCTCCTCCATCAGCGCCTCTTTGGAGCTGTCGTCCATCTCTCCGTGTGCTCCCGTCCCTTTGCCAGCCCGCAGCCGCCGGCATTTATAGTATCTCGAGTGGCCGGGGAAGGCTGGGGCCACTCCAGCTGCCGAGGTGCCACTTGTGCTGTTTGCTGAACCCCGAGAAGAGCCAGGGAGGGGACACAAAACCTCCGAGGGCCCTTCCCTGGCATTTGTCCGGCAGCGGTGGGGGTGCCAAGGCAAACAGTGGGCAGTGTCCGCCCTCCACACCCAGCCCCGGGCTGTGGCAGGAGGGGCCCCAGCACCCCCAGCACGTTCCCGGGGCGGCGGGGCTGCACCCCTGGTTCTGCACGGGCAGCTGTGCGTGCCCCCCCCGGGGCGGGGAAGGAGCTGGCTGCACTCATTGTTCCCGGGGCTCCGTGCCAGGGACGGCACAGATGGCATGGGAGAGATGGGTGCCTGGGACGGACGGGTGCCCGAGCTGGCGTGGATGGGTGCCCGAGCTGGCGTGGATGGGTGCCTGGAGTGCTGCAGCCACGGCGGGCGTGGGTAGCGCTGCAGCGCCGTGACGGGGGAGGCACTGCGGGGTGTCACCCCCTCCCTGTCCCCCCAGTTCTGCGCACCCCGAGAGCCGCCGGTGGAAGCGGAGTGGAAGCCCGGGTGTGCTCGCTGCCGGGGACACGCGCGCACGGACACGCGTGCACGGGGATGCTGGCGCTGTCACTCAGCCGCATCCCTCCCTCCCTCCTTCCCTCCTTCCTTCCCTCCCTCCCTCCGTCCCTCCCTCCCGCAGCACCGGGCATGCTGTGCTGCAGAGCCGCGGGTCAGGCTCCCTCAGCCTCCGCCGCTTCTCCTCCACACTGAGATCCCCAGGGAGAAAAAAATTTTAAAAAGGCTTTTCCACAGCTCCCGGGCACAGCGGTGCTGGGAGTAGCTCCCGGGATCAAACGGGGATAAGGCCAGGGCGCGATGGAGCTGCGGCGAGGGAGGAGGATGCTGAGGGACCAGCTCCCTGCTCGCCTCCTCCTCCTCTTCGCCGTGGCCTGGCTCTGGCTGCCGGCGGAGGGGCGGCGGCCCCCCCGGCCTCCCCCTTGCCCCCCGACCTGCTCCTGCACCCGGGACACGGCTTTTTGCGTGGACTCCAAGGCTGTGCCCAAGAACCTTCCCCCGGAGGTCATCTCGCTGTGAGTACTGGGGGTGGGGACAGGGATGGGGACAGCGTCACATCCCAGGAGTGCAGGGCTGGCAGGGGCTGCTGGCTGTCCTGGAGGGGCAGGGACACCCCGGCTGTGCTGCACAGGGGGACAAACACGTGGCAGGGCGAGGTTCGGTCAGTGTGGGGGGCTCTGGGGCGAGGAGGAGGCTGCGGACAGCCCAGGACCTGTCTGTGTGTTCTGCGGCGCTGGCACACGCAGCCATCCATCAGTGCCAGGCAGAGCAGGGCTGCAGCCTGTCCCCGCAGCGACCTTGGGGACCAGAACCCCCAGGGGGACACGGCTGTGACTTCGGGGACCAGAACCCCCCGGAGACACGGCTGTGACCTTGGGGACCGCAGCTCCAGGGGGACACGACTTGGGGGGGTGGTCCTGATGGAGGGTACCTGGGGACACGGCTGCTCCCCGGAGCCTGGCACAGGGGCGTGTGGCAGATGTGGGTGTTTACACCTGTTTGTATGTGCTTACACAACTGTTTGTGTGTTACACAACCGTTTGTGTGTTTTACACCTGTGTGTGTGTGTTACACCCGTGTGTGTTACACCTGTGTGTGTTACACCTGTGTGTGTGTGCTTACACACCCCTTAGTGTGTCTTACACCTGTGTGTGTGTGTTACACCTGTGTGTAAGTTACACCCGTGTGTATGTGCTTACACACCCGTTAGTGTGTGTTTACACCTGTGTGTATGTGTTTACACACCCATTAGTGTGTGTATTACGCCCATGTGTAAGTTACACCTGTGTGTATGTACTTACACACCCATTAGTGTTTATTTACACCCGTGTGTAAGTTACAGCCGTGTGTATGTGCTCATGGCCCAGGGCCAGGGGCTGCAGCAGGCTGTGGGCAGCCCGCGGTGGGTGCCAGCCCCCTGCACCTCGTCCCCTCCGTGTCCCCACATGGGGCAGGGGCTGCTGGGGTCCCTGCAGACCCCTCATGGGCTGCCCTGGCAGAGGACGGACCCCAGCTGGCAACCCAGAGCCTGTGCTGGGGGACATGGGGGCGGCAGTGCCGCCGTCCCCTCGGCTGAAGCTCCGTCTCTCCCGCAGGACGATGGTGAACGCGGCCTTCACGGAGATCCGCGAGGCGGCTTTCGCCCACATCCCGTCCCTGCAGTTCCTGTAGGTGTCCCGTGCCCCCAGCCCCCGGAGCTCCCCTCGCTGTCCCCCGCCCAGCCCGGCGCTGACGCCTCCCAACCCTCTCTCTGCAGCCTCCTCAACTCCAACAAGTTCACGCTGATCGGGGACAACGCCTTTGCCGGGCTCTCGCATCTGCAGTACCTGTGGGTGACACGGGGACATGGGGACAGGGAGGGCGGGGGGATCCTCGGGGTGGTCCCGTCACTGTCTGCTCCCGTTCCAGGTTCATTGAGAACAACGACATCCAGGCGCTTTCAAAGGCCACTTTCCGCGGCCTCAAGTCCCTGACGCACCTGTGAGCACCTGGGGGACACTGCGAGGGTGGCCCTGTCCCTTTGTCACCGTCAGGGACATGTCACCTCAACAACCCTTCTTGTCCCCCAGGTCCTTGGCCAACAACAACCTGCAGACGCTGCCACGGGACCTCTTCAAACCGCTGGACATCCTGAGTGACCTGTGAGACTGCCACAGCATCGGGGACCCCCGGGGACACCAGGCTGGGGACAGGGTGACATCCCAGGGGCTGGGGCAGGGTGCTGTGTGCTGGGGGTGACCCAGTGCTGGCAGAGACCCCCAGGACACTGAGCTGGGGACAGGGTGACATCCTGGTGGGCACTGGGGGTGACCCGGTGCCATCCCTGGCAGGGACCTCCGTGGCAACACGCTGGCCTGTGACTGCAAGATCAAGTGGCTGGTGGAGTGGCTGGAGAACACCAACACCACGGTCCCCGCCGTGTTCTGCAGCAGCCCCGGGCAGTTCGAGGGACAGCGGATCCGGGACCTGGCGCTCGGTGACTTCCAGTGCATCACCACAGGTAAGGCGCCACAGTCACCTGTCACACGTCACCTCCGTCCTGGGTGTTCACACCCTCACTGCCACCTCTCCCTGCTCCAGATTTCGTGATGCACCAGGTCCTGCCCTTCCAGGCGGTGTCGGCCGAGCCCTTCACCTACGCCAGTGACCTGTACGTGGCTCTGGCACAGCCGAGTGCCAGCAGCTGCTCCATCCTCAAGTGGGACTATGTGGAGCGCAAACTCCGCGACTTCGACCGCATCCCAGGTGAGGAATTGGGTTTGGAGTCCCCTCCTGGGCGGGCAGCCCATTTGGGGTGACCCGGGGCGGGCACAGCCACGGCGTGACGTGGTTTTGTCGCCAGCTCACTCGGCGGTGCACTGCAAGCCCATCGTGGCGCAGGAGCAGCTCTACGTGGTGGTGGCACAGCTCTTTGGTGGCTCCTACATCTACCGCTGGGACACGGCCGTGGACAAGTTCATCAAGATCCAGGACATCGACAGCCAGAAGATCCGCAAGCCCAACGACATCGAGGCCTTCCAGATCGAGGGTGACTGGTACTTCGTCATCGCCGACAGCTCCAAGGCGGGCTCCACCAGCCTCTACCGCCTCAACCAGAACGGCTTTTACTCCCACCAAGCCCTCCACGCCTGGCACCGCGACACCGACGTGGAATACGTGGAGAATGACGGGAAACCCCGGCTGATCATCTCCAGCAGCTCCCAGGCCCCCGTCATCTACCAGTGGAGCCGGGCGCAGAAGCAGTTCGTGCCTCAGGGCGAGGTGGGCGAGATGCTGGACGTGCAGATGGTCAAGCACTTCAGGGCCAAGCGGGACCAGTTCCTCTGCCTCAGCCGCTACATCGGCGACTCCAAGGTGGTGCGCTGGGAAGGGCAGCGCTTCGTGGAGGTGCAGACGCTGCCGTCCCGCGGCTCCATGGTGATGCAGCCCTTCGCCGTGGGGCAGCGGCAGTACCTGGCGCTGGGCAGCGACTTCTCCTTCACCCACGTGTACCTCTGGGAAGAGGAGAAGCAGAAGTTCGCCAAGTTCCAGGAGCTGTCGGTGCAGGCACCGCGGGCGTTCCGGGCGGTGCCGGCGGCCGACGTGCAGCTGCTGCTGGCACCCAGCTTCAAGGCCAACACGCTGGTGTACCGGCACGTGGTGGTGGACCTCAGCCTGTAGCTGGAGAGCTGCCGGACATGCATGTGCCCACCACCCCTTTCTCCCTCCCTGGGCACTCCCTGTCCCAGCTCTCCACCTTCACCCAGCCTCACGGTGCCTCAGTTTCCCCACAGTGCTCCCGGTTTCACCCTGTGGCATGCGGGGGGGGTGGGGGGCGTGAGTGGGGGGGGGTCTTTGTCTGCTCGAGCCATGGGCTGGGAGCTGGTGGCAGGAAAGGAGGGGGGATGGCGGGCAGGGATGTGGCAATAGGGATGGGGGGTTCCCAGGACCCTGAGGGACTTTGGGATGCTCCAAAGTGGATGGGATGGCCAAGGTGGGTGGGGTGGGATGCCCCAAGGATGATGGGATGCTCCAGGATGCTCCGAGGTGGATGCAGATGGGATGCTAAGGATGACGATGGATGCCCCAAGGATGATGGGATGCTCCAGGATGCTCTGAGGTGGATGCAGATGGGATGCTAAGGATGACGATGGATGCCCCAAGGATGATGGGATGCTCCAGGATGCTCCAGGATGCTCCGAGGCAGATGCAGATGCGATGCTGAGGATGATGATGATGGATGCTCCGAGGACGATGGGATACTCCAGGACGCTCCAGGGTGGATGCAGATGGGATGCTGAGGATGATGATGAATGCCCCAAGGATGATGGGATGCTCCAGGATGCTCCAGGATGCTCCAGGATGCTCTGAGACAGATGCAGATGGGATGCTGAGGATGATGATGGAAGCTCCGAGGACAACGGATGCTCCGAGGCGGATGCTGATGTGATGCCCTGAGGACAGCACAATGCTCCAGGCCAGCAGCTCCTGCCCCTCTCCGTGCATGTCCAGCAGCTCCCTGTGCCCACAGCCCCGCTGCCAGGCAGGACCCAGCGTGCCCAGAGTGTCCGTGCCCACCAAAACCCCCAATAAACACACTGTGACCCCCAGCCCTGCCCGTGTATCCTTCCAGCCACGGCGTGCCCGCGCTATCCCGCATTCTGCGGCACCAGCGAGTGGGAATTCCTCATTTCAGGGTGCTCCAAGCCCTGCACACGGGGTTTTTTCCAGCAGAAACCTCGGCCCACAGTGCGGGTGGGAAGCAGGAGGTGTTTCCCCAGGGAGGGGAGTCCCCGCTGGACTGGTTTTCCAAGGGGAGCTCTTCCCTGGCTCCCAGGTGTATAAATATGCATGTGAAAAACCACCAATTAAATATCAAATAAAGATCCTCTCGTGGGTAACAGGCACCTCCGAGGCACGGATGGGTTTGGGGAGCAGGATGGCTTCTCCCAGGGCATTGCCACGTGTCCCTGCCTCAGTTTCCCTGGCAGAAAAAAACAGATTTGAAAGCACAGGGAAGATTCTGGTGCTTCCATGGAGGCCATGACGGGGATGGGGAATTTGGGAAAGCCTGGATCAGTCTTGGGGCTACAGTGCCAAGGGGGAGGGTGGCCCAGAGGCGATTCAAGCAGCTTTTATTTTCCTCAGGAGCATCTTTCATGGCTCCACTTCAGTGGAGTGTTCTGCATCTTCCATCAGAGCACCAAAAAAACATCACGTCCCCTCCAGACCAAAAAAATTATTCTTTAACATCAGTCAAAGAAGCTCTCCCATCCCTTCCCTACCTGTTAACTGTTTTAAAAATTGTATGTTTAAATATAGAAATATATATATATATGGGAAATAACTTTTATGTCTTATGGAATATTTAATATTTGTTTTATATCCATATACAGGGTATTAACATATTAACATTCAATATATTAATATAGTACTATTCAATATATTAGGAGCATTTTAACCACTACATTTTTAGGTATGTTTAGGAAAGGCCATATTTATATTCAATATATTTAGGGAATTTTTAAAATGTTTTTATTTTATAAACATTTTATTTTATTTTTGATGTGGAGACCGCGCCACATGCGGGTCACACTTTTAAGGGGCTCTGTTGCCCTTTTAAGGGCATTGCCCTTTTAAGAGGATCTGTTGCCCTTTTAAGGCCATTGCCCCTTTAAGACGTTGTGTTGCCCTTTTAAGCGCATTGCCCTTTTAAGAGCGGTTGGTGGGGCCCGTGCCGCGCCTGCGCGCCTCGGTTGCTGCAAGTTTCAAGTTTTCGGATTCCCTCCCTCGGGGTTCGGGGGAAATTTGGGGGGATTTGGAAGTTCCAGGGGGGCACAGCACCCACCCTCCCGCCCGGCACTGCCGGGGCCTTCAGCCCCGGCCGCACCATGGTGTCCTGGATCCTCAGCCGGGTGATTGAGTGAGTGGGGTCCGGGCGGTAACGGGGAGGGGCTGCAGGGCCGGGGGCGGGGGTGGGGCACAGGGACCCCCGATCCCCTGTCCCCCCTCCTGGGGTCCCGATAATGGGGCTCCCCGTGCTGGGCCCGCAGCGGGGGCTCCTCGGAAAGGCCCCGGGCGGGGTTTGGGGGGGCGATCTCAGGCTTCTTATATGGGGGTGACCAGCACCCCCCTCCCCCCCAAACATGCTATCCCCCGAAAATGGATCCCTGAGCAGCTGCTGGGGGGGGGTGAGCACGGCCTGGGGTCCCCCTGCATCCCCCATGGCCCTGGAGGAGCCCCTGTACCATCCCAGGGGGTCGCTGCTCAGAGGGTCCCCACATTGCCTGGGCTCGCAGGAGGTCACCGGGACACGAGGTTTGGGGCCGGTGGCACCTCACTCAGTGCCCGGGGACCGGACCGAGCCCACAGGGACCGGACCGAGCCCGCGGGGACCGAGCCCGTGCCCTGCCACCGCCCCCTGCCCTGCCCCGACAGGTCGGGCCGGTCCCGTGGACGTGGGAGTGACACTGTGCTCATGGCTGAGCCTCCCCGGAGGATCCCGGAGCCTTTTCCCGGCCTCTCCGGGCTCGGGGTGGTGCTGGAGGGGGTCAAGGCCAGGTTTCGGCGCTGGGGCCGGCAGCTGTGCTGGTCCCTGTTCCTGCTGCTGTACGCGGGGTGGCCGCGCTGCCTCACCCCCCCTCTGCCTTACAGGCTGCTCTTCGGGATGCTCTACCCGGCCTACGCCTCCTACAAGGCTGTGAAGACAAAAAACATCCGGGAATACGTGAGTCAAGTGCCTGGGGAGTCCTTCCCCGGGGCCCCAATCCCCTCCTTTTCCAGGGTCCTGTCCCCTCCTTTCCCAGGGTCCTGTCCCTGTTTCTGGGGTTCAGGCACCCTTTTCCCAGGCTCCAGTCCCCTCTGATGGCCCCCCATGGCTCCCCCAGGTCCGATGGATGATGTACTGGATTGTCTTCGCTCTCTTCATGGCCACAGAGACCTTCACTGACCTCCTCATTTCCTGGTGAGGCTGGCGTGGGACTCTGGGTGTCCCCATGTCCCCAGAGTTGATGTGTGGGGGGAACAGGAAGTGCCTTTGGAGTCCCCCCCACCATCTCCTGCCCCTCTTGGTCAGGTTCCCCTTCTACTACGAGGTGAAGATGGCCTTTGTCATCTGGCTGCTGTCCCCGTACACGCGGGGGGCCAGCCTGCTCTACCGCCGCTTCGTGCACCCCACGCTGGCCCGCAGGGAGAAGGTACAAAATTCCCGGGATTTGGGGGGTCCTCCCTGCCCAGCCTGGGGGGTTCAGCCCTCCAAGTTGGGATGGTGATGCCTCAGGGAGGTGACAGTGCACTGGGAGGTGACAACACCCAGGGATGTGGTGATGTCCTGGGGCGTGACAGTGTCCTGTGACATGGTGATGTCCTGGGGGGTGACAGTGCCCAGGGATGTGGTGATGTCCT
>NC_031790.1:2610976-2629124 GCF_001522545.3 Parus major
TGTGACATGGTGATGTCCTGGGGGGTGACAGTGCCCAGGGATGTGGTGATGTCCTGGGGGGTGACAATGCCCAGGGACATTGCAGTGCCCTGGGAGGTGACAATGCCCAAGGGACACTGCAGTGCCCCAGGATGGTGATGATGCCCAGGCTTGTTGTGATGTCCCTGGAGGTGACAGTGCCCTGTGACATGGTCATGCCCTGGGGGTGACAATGCCTAGGGACTTGGTGGTGCCTCAGGACATGGTGATTTCCTGGGGAGGTGACAATGCCCTGGGAAATGACAATGCCTAGGGACACTGGGAGGACCCTGGGAGATGACAATGCCCAGGGACACTGGGAGGGCTCTGGGAGGTGACAGTGCTCCAGGCCAGCACACTTCACTCCCAGCACCACCCCCTTGTCTGTCTCTCAGGACATCGATGCGTTCCTGGTCCAGGCGCGTGAGCGCGGCTACGAGACCATGGTGCGCTTTGGCAAGAGGGGCCTCAACCTGGCAGCCACTGCCGCCGTCCAGGCGGCCACCAAGGTACCCGGGGAGGAAACCCCACCCCAGCAGGGTGACAGGAGAAGAAGGTGTCCCCCGGATTGGGGTCTGACCATCCTGTCCGCTCTGTGTACCCCACTGCAGAGCCAGGGCGCGCTGGCCGGGCGGCTCCGCAGCTTCAGCATGCAGGACCTGCGCTCGCTGCCCGAGCAGGTCCCCATGCACTTCCAGGACCCGCTGTACCTGGAGGAGCAGGAGAGCCTCCGGCAGCCCCTGGGTGAGGAGCTGGGGGTCACAGCGAGGGGCGCCTGCAGCAAAGCCCACGGCGGCCATGCTGGAGCTGGCTTGTCCCCCCTGTCCCCAGCCTACGGCACCGGCCGCCGCTATGAGAGCGACACGGACGATGAGGAAATGTGGTCAGACTCGCAGTTGTCCCCCCCAGCGCCGCCACGCCGGGATTCCAAACCCCTGTCCCGCAGCCAGAGCCTGCGATCCCTGAGGAAGAACCCAGGAAAGGAGGTGCCATGGGAGGGGGACACGAGGTGGGCGTGTGGGGCTGCGTGAGGGGGTCCTGACCTGTCCTTGTCCCTGCCCAGGCCTCCTCCCGGCTCCTGCGCAGCCGAGCCAAGAGAAAAGCGGCCCTGTCGGAGCAGGACAGCTGAAAATCCGGGGAAACCTCTGCCAGGAGGCTGGAAAGGAATTTGCTGCTGCATCAGGAGGGAGCTGTGGCTCCTGCATCCCCGGGGTGGCTCCTGCGCCCCTGGGGATCCTCACTCTGTAAATCCCTTCCGTGACCTCTGCGGTGCCTCAAGGAGGGGGGAGCAGCTCATCCCCCCTCCCCAGACCCCCCAGCTTGGCGCCGGCGCCTCTCAGGTGGGGTCTGGCCCCTCCTTCTCCCCCATCCTGTGAACACTACATGCTCCCCCCCTCTCCTGCTGCCATGGTGCCTTATTCCCAACATTCCCGTTGCCCTGGGAGCCAGGAGTGGATGTGCTTTGTCCCTCTGAAGCCAAAGGCATGACTCAGACACAGACTGACACCCGGAGCGCCGGGCAGCACACGGCTTTTAACATTCCCCTCTCCCAAAAAGGGGGTTTTGTACATGGAGAAATAAAGGTTGTTTCAGACTTTGGTGCTGTCCCCTTCCACAGGAAGCTTCCTGAGATGTTTTTTTTCTCTTGGAGGAAGCTCTGGAATCCACCTGAGACTCCTCCAGGACCTCTCCTCTCCTCTTTTCACCCTGTTCCAGGATCCCAGGCAGCAGCCCCAGACTCCTCCAGGAAAGCTTTCTGAGCCTTTTTCCTTTGGAGGAAGCTGAACCCTCAGGGATCCATCCAAGGCTCCCTCCAGGCATCTCCCAGAGCCTTTCCCCCATATTTGAGGTTCCAGAATCCTGGATAACATCCCCAAACTTCTTCAGGGAAGCTTCCTGAGACGATTTCCTCATTTGGAAGGAACTCCATCCTTGGGAATCCACGCCGTGCTCCTCACGGGCATCTCACAGGGTCTTTTGCCACCCGTTTTATGTTCCCTGAGGCCGCCGGTGGCATTCCCCAACTTCCCGTGATCCCTGCAGTAGCCGCATCCCCCACGGCGTGGCAGCAGCAGCCTCGGCCCCTCTGGGACACCCGGGATGCAGCCGGACATCCCTGGCTCGTCCCCTCTCCCACCGGGAATCCCGACTCCTTCCCGGGGGGGGGCTCATCCCCCACCCGGACGGGCGGCAAGGGGGTGGCACAAGGTGACTGTCGCCTCCTCCTGCCGCCCGCGTGTCCCGCGGTGCCCCTGGCATCAATCCCCTCGCTCCCAATCCTCCCTGCCCTCGCCCCTGGGGCCAGCTGTATTTTTAGCCCTTGGCTGCCGCCCGATTTCGGGGGTCTTCCCAGGGCAGCAGCCCCGGCCCCTGGGCAGGCCGGGCTCGGCGGGGCGGCCCGGGGCAGGCAGGGGTGTTGGAGCAGATTAGGTGGAGGTGGCTGGATTAGCCCCGTAAAACTGCCTGCGAGACGATTACTTAAAGCAGCGGAGAAGGAAGGGCTGGGTGGGGACAGCGAGGGCCAGGGGGCTGCCTGTAATCTCTCTAAAGCCGCTTAGGCAGCGCGGTTCCTCCAAGGATACGGCCCAGGGAGGCTGCTGAGGCGAGCTGGGGGTCAAAGCGGGGGTTCTTCCGTCTTGGGGTGCTCCCAGGTGTGCTGAAAGAGGGGGGCAGCAGCGCTGGAGCCTCGGTGTTGTGTCCCCAAGGTGCGGGGTCAAGGGTTCCCAGCTTGGGGAAACTGAGGCACGACCCCAGCGCCTTCCGAAGGGGGAAAAGTGGGGTTCTGGGAAGGAACAAAGAATTTTGGTGTCCTGCTTTGGAAAATCCGTGCGTCTCCCCCAGGGGCTGAAACCCAAGGAGGGGGCAGGAGCCGGACGGGGTGGCACAGCCCGTCCCCCCGGGGCCGAGGCAGCTCCGGCGGTGCCAGCGCTGATCCCAGCTGTGTCAGCGCACGGGCCAGTGCCAGGCTGCATCAGCAAAGCCCTAATCTCCCCCGGCTCGCCTGGCACCGCCCCAGCACCGCACTTTAAGCGCCTGACCTGATCTCGCCCGCTGCCACGGTCTCCTCCGGGGAGGGGGTGCCAGGCTGAGCCGGGGCTGGCACCGCTGCGGGGATCCTCTGTGCCCCCCCGGGCAGGGTTTGGATCAGTGGGGTGGGGGGACAGTGGGGCTGGGGGGCTGTAGGAGGTGACAGAATGGAGGGGGCTCAGGGCTGCATCCCCAGCGGGTTTGGGGAGGGGATTCTCCCCCTCTGCTCTGCTCAGGTGAGACCCCACCTGCAACTCGGGGGTCCCCAATATCAGAGGGAGCTGCTGGAGCAAGTCCAGAGGAGCTGCGGGGATGCTCCAAGGCTGGAGCCCCTCTGGAGCTGGGCTGGGAGAGCTGGGAATGTTCCCCTGGAGAGGAGAAGGATCCAGGGAGAGCTCAGAGCCTCTTGCAGAGCCTGAAGGGGCTCCAGGAGAGCTGGAGAGGGGCTGGGGACAAGGGATGGAGGGACAGGACACAGGGAATGGCTCCTTGCCTGCATCCTTGGGAGCTGGCAGGGGAGCTGGTGACGCAGAGGTGCTCCCTCTACCAGCGGACAGGGACGCGGCTGATGCTGCGATGCCACCCCCGGGCCGTGGTGCCCCCGGGCCGGGCACTGCCCGTTCCTGGAGGGCAGCAGCTGCAGGAGCCGGTGCCCGGGGGTGCCACGGCCGGGAGTGGCAGCCGCCCCTGGGTCTCCCCGGGGCAATGCGGGCTCAGGGAAATTGGGGTCATTACTCCCGAACGGGATTTATCTTCTCCGGGGAGCTTCTGGGTGCTTGGGGTGCCAATCCTGCACCCCCAGCATCACCCTCACCCCCTCCCCCCGTGCTGCTGTCGAGGCTGGGAGCAGACTGAACCCCCCCAAACCCACCCTGGTGACACCGAGTGACATCCACGCTCCTGCACCCCCCCTCCTTCCTTGCCCCATTCCCGGCTCATTTCACCCCTCTGCGCCAACCCGCTGCGACGCTCCTGCCACACCTGGGCTGCCCTCGGCAGCCTCAAACCGGCTGTTTAGGGGTCCCAGATGAGGCTGTGACCCCCCTGATCCCCACGGGGCTCCCCCCACGGCTGTCCGCTGCCTGAGTCAGCTGTTCGGGGCGGGAGCCATGTGAGGCCGCGCACACATGGCTCCCCGCGCGGCACCGCGCTGTATTTTTAGCAGACGGTATCAAAAGCATAATTATGTCTGTTGTTTAAACGCAGCCTCTTTTCTGGCAGCCCCGGGAGCTCTCAGCTGCCTCCCGCCGCAGAGGGCAGGGAGGGCGGCATGAGGAACCGCGGGCGGGGGGATGAGACTCTCCCCCCCCTCCCTCCCCAGCGCTGCCGTGCAGGTAAAACCACCCCTCCTCCATCTGGGGGGGCTCCTGCTGCGCCCCCACACCACGCCCTCAAGCGCGCACATGCCCCCGGGCTGCCGGTGAGCCGCTGGTGAGGATGAGGAGGAGGAGGAGGAGGAGGATGGCGAGGAAGAGGATGACGGGTGGGAAGCGCGGCGGTGGCGGGAGGGGTCGGGAAAAGGGCGTTCGAGGTGACGGGAGTGTGGGAGGACACGGCTGAAGGAACGCTGCTGCATCCCCCCGCTCCTCCCCGCAGCCGCCTGTCCCCCCGGGGACCCGTCTGTCCCCAGCCAGCCCGCGCTGGCACCGAAGAAGGCTCCGGGTCCGCGTCCCTGCCGTGACATCACGGGCGTCGGGCTTGAGGATTTTGGGGAGCGCAACCCCCAGGCTCGCGGGGAGCCGGGCACCACCTTCAGGGCGTGCTGGGGACCCCGCTCTGGGAACCGCGCAGCATCTCCGGCCACCGCGAGAAACTGAGGCAGAACATTTCCAGCCGCCAAGGGAAACTGAGGCAGCGAGCAGGGGCTGCCCATCTCTCCTGCCCCGAGTCCCCGCGCCGGGATCCGTGTCACCGCATCACCCGCCCGTCACCACGGCTCTCCGCCGGCGGGACACCCCGGGAGGGGCCCGGGCTGAAGACAGGAGCCCCCGGCCGCTGCCAGGTGGGTGCTGCCAGGAGCGCGGGTGCTGCCAGCCCAGCCTGTGCCGCACGCAGGTGGCAGCGGGCTGCCCGTGTCCCTGGCTGCCGTCCTAAGCCCTTGGCCCCGGGGGCGAGCTTTTAATTACATCAAGGTATTTGATGCCGGTTCCTGGCGCTGGGTAAACAGGAGTCCCGGGCACGTGGAGGGGGGGCCGGGGGTGGCACAGGACGGGCACCGTGCCCCGGCACCGGGGCTTGCCGGGACGGCTCGTCCTCCCCCGGGGCGGGAAGGAGAGATGCGGGGACGGCGGCATCCGGCAGCATCCATCACCTCCGGGTCGTCCCGCGGCCCCCCCGGCATCCCCCGGCCGCGCTCGGGTCTGGCACAGGGACATGGGGGACACCGGCAAAGGTGGGACACGGCTGCGACATCCCGCGGTGCCCTCTGACGGGGACCAGCCGCTCCTTCTGCTCGCTCCGTCCGTCTTTAGCTTCACCGTGAGGCATCGGGGAAGGGACGGCCCGGGCTGGGCAGGGCGCGCTGGGGGTGCCGGGGGGCAGCCCCAGCCCCGGGGGGAGCGGCTCGTGTGCCCCCGGCAGCCAAGCGAGCGGGATTAGCGATGCTTACTCACCTCCCTGGGGAAAAGCGGGAGATTAGGGTCGGGAGAAGTGTCCGACCCTGCGGCGGCGGGGCCGGACGGGGCCGGTGAGGCTGTCCGGGATCGGCACCGGGACCGGGGAGGTTGGCCAGGCCCCGCCGCACCAGCAGCCAGGGCTGAAGGGGAGCGCAGGCTGCCAGAGCAGTTGGGCTGTGGCCCTAATTCCCAGAAAGCTGCTCGTGTGGGAGTGAGTGTCCTCCCGTGCCCTCCGCTCCGCCGCAGCCTCCAGACTCCTGAAGGTTTGACGTGGGTTCTTTTTCCTTTTTTTTTTTTTATTTTTTTTTTATATTTTTTTATTATATATTTAAGCGCCGGGTGCAGATTAACAAAAGCTCTTGCGGCCATCGCGCCCGGTGCTGGGCTCGGACGGGGGGGGGGGGGGGAATCGAGGCTGCTTCCTCTGCCTCAGCTCCCTCAGCTTCCTCAGCTTCCTCAGCTTCCTCAGCTTCCTCACCTGCGCCGCGGTGGAGGCAGGTAGGTGCGTGCCGGGCTCTGTGCCGGGGCTGGGAGGAGGAGGAAGGAGGAGGAGGAAGAGGAAGGGCTGAGGTTCGTGTATGCGCTCCGGGCAAGCCGGAACGGGGATCCATTTTGCATGAGGAAAAAGCTGGATTTTGGGTTTTTCCCCAGGCAGAGGCGGTTTGTGGGTCTGGAGGGGCTGGAGGTGCCCTGGTCCAGGCAGGTGCTGTGGGACAGGGCTGGCAGGATCCTGCCGGGACATCAGCTGGGAGCTTCTGGAATAGCCGGACCCTCATCCGCCCCATCCCCCAATGCAGGATCATCCTGGGATTCCCGTCCCGTGCGTGTCCCATGATCCCAGGGGACACAGTGGGGACAGAGCCCCTCGGCCCCATGTCCCCACAGCATCCCCCCCTGCCCTGGCGTGGAGCGGGCCAGGGATGCCAGAGGTTCTAATTCAGCTGTTTCCGGGCTCCCGCAGCGGCATTCTGGCCAGCGCTCGGCTCCTGGGTGTTGCCTCTGCTCGCCTTCTGATTTCGGGGAAAAACAAGGATTTTGGAGCTCTGTGCCAAGCCAGCGAGGCAGAACCCCCCCGGGAATTATCTCCCAGCTGGTGGAACGCAAACCCAGCCTGGACTCCCCCGGTTCACCCCTGGGAACCCTCTGTGGGTTGTGCTGGGACAGGCAGCGAGTGGAGGGACCCCGGGCAGGGGTCGGGGCTGTGGGAGCAGGCACGGATCCCGGCACGGGGCGGCAGCGGCTGAGCCCCACCAGAGGGTCCCACAGTGTGGCTGCCCCGCGGGGGCTGCACTGGCCCTGGGACGGCTTCAGCAGGGCCTCAGGCTCCGAGAGCAGCGTGGCGTGGGGAGGGGACAGCGGCCAGGGATGCTGCCCCAGTGCATGGTGGGAAATTCCCTGTTGTCCCTCCATCATCCCCTTGCTCCTTACCCCAGCGAAGGCTGCCACGGACCCTCCTTGGGGCTTTTAGCGTGGTGATTCCATCCCTCTTCCCACCTGTCCCTTCCCTCGCGACATCCCCGGGCACCCCCAGAACCACCAGGACACCGCAGACCCTTCCCTGGGGTCCCTGCCGGCTGCCAGCTCCGTCCCAGCCCTTCCGGATCCATCATTCCTGAGGAACAGAGGGAGGGAACGGGAAGAGTTCGTCTTTCAGCACCTTCTCATCGCAGGCAGGCGCGGGCTCTCCCTCGCCCCGAGCCCTGTCTGGGTCCCCTCCCTGTTCCCTGGCACCCACTGGGTGCAGCGAGCAGCGCCCGGGCGCCGCGGCCCCCCGAACCCCCCAAACCTTCCAAACCCTCCCTTCGTGGGCGAGCAGGGCTCCGGGGGAGGGTCCTGCTGTGGCTCGACCCTCGCTGGCCGTTGTCACCCCCTGGCACGGCCATGTGATGCCGGTGACACGCGGTGCCCCGAGCCGTGCCCATCAAGGGTTAACCCTCACTCAGCTCCCAGCGGGACCGGAGCGCAAGGAAGCCGCTGAGTCGGAGGCAGCCGGTGCTCGGCTCTTCGCTCCCGCGGGCCCTGGCCTGCCCTCAGCCCTTCTCCCGTGCCCCAGCCAGCCTGGCCCCCGCTGCCGAGCCGTGCCGGGGGACGGGGTTTATGTAAGGCGAGCACGTCCCGGGGACACACGCGGGTTACATAAACCCGCACGGCGATGCTGGCATCGGCAGCACCTCCCCGGGAGCCCAGCAATGGGGGGCCCACCCGGGGGACCCCCCCCGGATCTGCTCCCCGCTCCCCAGGGCTTGTCCGCAGGAGCGGGCAGTGGGTGCCGGTGGGTTTGGGGTCGGGGTGTCCTTGGTGCTGGGGGTCCTGAGGCTTGGGGACAATGCGGGGGCACCCACAAATTCCCAGATCTTGCCTGGTGGGCTGGAGGGCACAGCTGGGATCTCTGTGATCCTAGTGGGAGCAGCTGGGATCTGTGTGATCCTGGTGGGCACAGTTGGGATCTGTCTGATCCTCGTGGGCACAGCTGGGATCTGTCTGATCCTGGTGGGCACAGTTGGGATCTCTGATCCTGGTGGGCTGCAGGGCAGGGACGAGTGGCCCCAGGCACTCTCTCCTCATCCCTGGCCAGGGTGGCACCATCACGATGCTGTCACAGCATCCCCGCTCTCCACAAGGCCCTTCTGCACCCCTTGGAGCACATCCTGCTCTTCCCACCTGCCTGCTGTGGGGTCTGCAGGGAGGTAGAGGAGCTCTGCCTTCATCCCAGGCAGCTAGAGGAGGGATGGACTCGGCTCTGGACCGTGACTCGAGACCAGATCCGCAACCTTCGGCCACAGCTGAAAGGCTTTGGGGTCCTGGGGACTCCCATGCCTTAGGATGGCCACACGCTCCATGCTGGACCTGCCCCCACCAGCTCCCCAGCACCAGGACAGGGACTTCTGGCCCATCCCGCTGTTTCTCCCATTCCAGTTTCGCCCGGAGCAGGCGGCTGGAGCCTTTCATTGGTGACGGGGCAGCCTTGGCGAACAAAGGGCGCTTTCTTCACCCGCACGGGGCAGAGCACACCTGCCCGCCTTGGCACCGCCGCCGGTGCCCCCGGGGCTGGGCGGCACCGCCGGCACCGCGCCGATTCCCGGTTCCCGGGCGTCAGCAGCTCCAGCATCCCTCCCGTCCGCCCAGTCGCTGCCGGAGCCGGCAGAGGCTGCACGCTCGTGGGGAGCAGAGCCACTGCCACTGCCTCGTCCCGCCGGCAGCGCCCCAGGATGCTCAAGGCTGCCTAGAGCCGGGGGAAGGTCCCGCTCGTGCTGCCGCTGCTCCCCGGGTGCCCCTGTCCCCAAATCCCCGTCTGCCGGGACCCCCAGCTCGTGGAACGATAGGCAGGAGGAGCACGGAGCTTCCCAAGCCAATGGATCAAAAACTGCAGCTCCAGCACGAGGAGAAGAACATCCCCAGGGCCGCTCGGGCGGCTTTCTGCCTCCTCCAGATCCCGGAGCCGGACCCCTTCAGCCTGTGGGTTTAGGCGCTCCCGCCTCCCGGCTCTGCCTCTCCGGGACCCGGTGTCACCGGCGGAGACCCCCGCTCGTCCTCGGCACCGGGGTCCCTGATGGACCCTCCAGGTAGCTGTGGGGCCGTGGGGATGCTCGCCGAGCAGCGGGACCAGCTTCGTGCTCTCCGGATGGGATGAAGGACGGGGGACGATGTCACCCTGGGGCTGCTGAGGGGGCACGGCGGGGATGGCAGGCGACGGGGCAGCCTCGGGGCACTGGGGAGCTGTGCTGGGAGAACTTCCTGAAATGAGGCTGGGTGGGAGAGCCTGGCTGGGTCCTGAGCCCTGGGTGGGTGTCCCCAGGGTGTCCCTGTGCCCCAGGGTGTCCCCAGGGTGTCCCTGAGCCCTGGGTGGGTGTCCCCAGGGTGTCCCTGTGCGGCAGGGTGGTCCGCGATACTTCCCCAGCAGCGCGGGAACGGCGGCTTTGCCCTCTCTGTGGATGTGACGGGAACAGGCGGCTCTGGGGACACACGCTCCTGTCCTCACCCTCCTCCTGTCCCCATCCCGGCCCTCGGGGCGGTTCTGTCCCACCCCGCAGCAGGGCCGGGAGCTGGGTGACCTCGGGTCTGTCCCCCTCGGCTGCTCCAGCCGCCGGACAGGGAGGGTTGGGGGACGCGGGGAAGGGATGAGACCGCCGGCGATGCAAGGTCTGGCTCCTCACCCCGCGTCTGCGTGTGGCCCGGGTCCCGGAGGAGGGTTAATCCTGCAAATCCCCCCAGGCATTTCTCCCAGGAGGGGCCCCTGCGAGCGGGGAGCTCCCCCCTCGCTGGAAGCCCTCCCGAGAAGCGCAGCCCAGCCCTGGCCGGAGGCAAATACCTGCGCGGGGCACGGCCTCCCCACGCTGGGTGCCAGCGGCCGGGCGCGGGGCCAGGCTGGGTGCGGAGGGAATGGTGGGCGCGAGGTGCGTCCCGGCCGCCAGCCCCGCCGGGATGGGCGCACGAGGGACGGGGGACACACGGCCCGGACACGTGTCCGCCAGGATCGTGCGTCCCCAGGGATGCCGGGGACAGGGGAGCCATGGATCCCCTCACTGTGCCGGGGAACCTCCCACCAAACACGGCAGGACGGAGCTGGGGGGTTGAAGGCAGCCCCCCCAGCAATACCCCCGAGCATCGCCGTGCCTCAGTTTCCCCGCAGCGCTGCCCGAGCAGGGGTGGCCGCGGTTCCTCACTGATGTCCCTGTCCCTGCCCGCAGGATCCGGCCTGCCCGGGACGGCGCTGAGCACCACATGAGCGTCGGAGCAGCATGGCCAGCGACGCGAGGATGGGGGAGACCCCGGCGCGGTGGAGAAGAGCCCCGGAGGCAGCGCAGGACTCCCGGGGGATGGAGAGCACCGGGATGTTTTTATCCCGAAGCGCCGCTGCCGAGCTGGGACTCCCGGGCTACCCGGAGCCCGGCAAGCTGAGCTACGGCATGGAGAAAGGATGTCCCTGGAGGGGCTCCGAGGGATGTTTGGGACCCGTCCGGGGCTGCCCCTACCCACCGGCCCCGCCGTGCCTGCGGGACGCCCTGTGCCGCCCCAAGGACGGAGCCGAGCTCCCCCCCTTGCTGTCCCCCCGGAACGGGCAGCCCAAGGCGGGCTGGGGGGAGCCCTGCAAGGAACGCCCGGGGCCGTGCTGGGCCGAGGCCGTGCTGGCCCCGCTGGCCCTTTACAGCCACGCGTACCACCGCTACCCCCTGTCCGTGCCGGGGCTGGACACTCCGCGCCCCGGCACCGCCGGCAAGCCCCGCATCGCGGCAGGGGACACGGCCGGAGACCCCCCGGCTTTCCGTCACTGCCCCTTCCTCGTGGAGGCCAAGCACAGCCCCTTCCTGCTGTCTTCGCTGCTGCCCACCGGACCCCCGGCTGAGCCCCCGTTCGGCGCGGGGACCGAGGGGCCGGGGCCGATGGGGGACGGGCTGTTCCCCGGCCCGGACTGGCGTTTGGGCTCCTACGCGCCCGCCTGGGGACAGCCCCTTTACCTGGGGGTCCCGCCGAGGTGCAAGGCGGCTCTGACCCCCTTCGACGACTACTCCAGCTCAGGGAACAAGGTAGGAAACTTCGGAGAGGCTCCAGAGCGAGGATGCTCGGGGGTCCCGGTGCACCCCGGAGGTGACAGCGGCTCCATCCTCACCCAAACCCGGCTGGGAGCAGTGAAAGGCGATGCACCCGCAGCCGGGGCAGGGCCTGGCAGCACCCGCGAGGGGGCACAGACCCTCTGCTCCCCCCCACAGCTCGGCACGGGGGTCCCAGCCCCCCGAGCGCTGGGACAATGCTCCGCCGGGGTGATGCTGCGCTCCGCGGTGTCCCTGCGGGTGATGCCACCCCCGGAGCTGAGTCACGGCGAAGAGAGCCTCGGCACGGGGGCGGCGGGAGGCAGCGCTGCCAGCCCTGGGCGCGCCCGTCGCACCCCGTGCCGCTGAGGCTCCCCATTCCTTTCCCACGCTGGCAGCGGGGGACACGGGCACCCCAAAACCCAGCTCCGGGAAGCACCGGGAGGCTGCCCAGCCTGGCACGGGGGTGGGGAAACTGAGGCAGGGGAACGGAATGCTCCCCATCACCCCCTGGCAGGGATGTGGGTGACAGAAGAGGGACGGGGACCGACACTTGGGGTGACACCGGCCCCTCTGCTCCTTTCCAGGAGTTTTACGGCAAGAAAGAGCCCGGGTTCCACTCCTCGACCAAGAACCACGCGGCGTCGCAGCTGCTGGGCAAGAGCCAAGCAGGGCAGGACAGAGACGGGGAGGGGGAGCCGGCGCTGCCGGAGCTGCCGGGAGCCCCGTGGAGGGATGGCCGGGCGGGGGGCAGCTCGGCGGTGCCCGCTCCCCATCCCCGCACGCCTCCCCCCAGCGCCAGCCACCCCGTCCTTCTCCTGCAGCGCGGCTCGGGGGGCTGCGGAGGGCCCTGGGTAGGCGCACGGCCCCACGGCGCCGATTTTTCCATGGACGCGGCGCCGGGCCGGCCCTCGGAGCCCAAAGATGAGCGCCTGGGCTACCAAAGCGCCCAGCCCGGCTCGCCCCCGGCATGCGGGGAGCCCAACCCCTCGCCTCTGCTGGCGGACGGGCACTACCCAGCGGCTCTGCCCAAGCCGGAGCCTCCCCCGGGCTGTCCGTGCCCCACCTCGGGCTGCGATGGGTGCCCGGGGGTGGGCTGTGGGGTGCCCAACCCCTTCGAGCCCACCCTGGGCATGGCCGGGGGGCGTTTTCCGTGCCCCCCCAGCAACCACACCAAGCTGAAGAAGACGTGGCTGACGCGGCACTCGGAGCAGTCGCTGCCTCGCTCCAAAGCTTCCCGGCGGGATGGGGGTCCCGAGCCCCCCGGGGAGGGCAAGCGCTCGGCCAAACGCCCCCACGGCACCGCCGATGGTCCCCGCGCTGCCGGCGAGGGCGCCGGGGCAGCCAAGAGGGGCACCAAGGCCACCGCGGGCCCGGGTGATAGCACGGAGAGAGCGGGGGACACCGAGGAGAGGAGGATGGAGCTGGGAGACGGAGGTGAGGATGCACAGGATGCGCAGCGGGACCGGGGAGAGGGCGGGGGCAGCGCCCGATCCCCAGGGAATTTTGCATCCCGGTTCCCGGCGCCCACAACACGAGCCGGGAACACGTGTAGGCTGCGGAACCTGCTGTGCTGGGGTATTTTTCCTGGCTTGACGGGGTCTGGCAGCGATTCCCAGGGTGAGCACAGATCGAAATGTCCCTTTGGGGCAGTGTGGCAGCCACGGGCGGGATTCCCGGGGGTTGGAAGTGCTGTGGCTGGGTCAGTGACTCCTCGGGGAGGTGTTGGCATCCCAGCCCTGACCTCTGCCGAGCTCCAGCCCTACTTTCCAGCCCTACTTTCTGGCCCAGTTTCCAGCCCCCGCCACAGCGTGCCAGTCACAGGATCCCAGAAATCCCTGGAATGGTTTGGGCATGGAAGGGACCTTAAAAAACCCATCCAGTCCCATGGTTGCCATGGACAGGGACACCTTCCACCATCCCAGATTGCTCCAAGCCCCATCCAACCTGGCCTTGGACACTTCCAGTCCCTCCCAGCTGGCGTGGATGGGGCTCCGCAGTGTCCCCAAGCACCTCCTGTGTCCCCAGAGCCGCCGAGGAGTGCGGGAGAGCCGTGGTGCCTGCAGGGCCTGCCCTGCACCGTGCTGCCCCCGAGCATCCCCCGCTGCTGTGCCTGTGCCCCCCACACCGGGGGGCACCCCGAGGGAGAGGAGGATGAGGAGGAGCCCCCCGAGAACACCTGCAGGCTGATGCACTTCCGCAGGTGAGCCTGGGGTGAGCTCACGGGGTGGGGAAGTCCAGCAGCACACGTCAGGGGGCAATGGAGCATCCCCTTCTTTGGAATATCCCTTTGGAATGTCCCCTTCTGCCACCCCATTTCAGAGGATTTCCTTCCTGTCACTCCTCCCTTCACCCCACTTTGGAGCATCCCTTCCTGTCACCCCTCTTTGGGACATCCAGTCTCTGTCCCCCCACTTCAGAAGACCCTCTCTTGTCACCCTATTTTGGAGCACCCTCTCCTGTCACCCCACTTCAGAGAATCCCCTCCTCTCACCCCACTTTTTAGCATCCTTTCCTTGTCCTGCTGCTTTCCAGCATCCTCTCACCACCCCTATTTTTTCACCCCATTTGGAGCACCCTCCCGCGCCCCCAGCTCTGTCCCCTCTCCCCGCAGGTTCGCCCTGGGTGACAACGGGGAGCTGAGCGTCGACGGCCTCTGCACCCTTGGGGAGGCCGAGGGGGAGCTGGAGCTGGGGGGCAGGAACGTGGGGGGCAGGAACGTGGGGAGCAGGAACGTGGGGAGCAGGAACGTGGGGACCAGCCTCTGCCTGGCCAAGTACCTGCTGCAGGTCCTGGGGGACCCTTTCTGTGACGCCGTGCGCAGGGACAGGGACACGTGGCCGGGAGCCCCCGGCGGGCCCGAGGGTAAGCAGGGACCAGGCTGGGGGTGACACTGGGGACACCGGGGACACGTGGAGGCTGAGGCTGTGTTTCCCACAGGGGTGACGGGCTGGAGGCGGGGGGAAGGAGCCCCCCGGCTCTGTGACGCCTGCCAGCGTGGCTTCTTCAACTCCCACTGGAGCTGCGCCAGATGTGGCTTCCAGCTGTGCCCCGACTGCCACCGCAGCAGGCAGGAGGACGGTGGCCCTGGTACGGGGACAGGGAGGGGTGGAAAAGGGGGTGTCAGCCATGGGGGCTCAGAGGGGACAAACGCAGCCTCTCTCTGACACAGGGGGTCCGGTGATGCCACCCGAGTGCACCCCTGGGCGGGACCACCACGCATCTTCCCTGGTCCCCACTCAGTTTGTCCCCACCTGTGGTGAGTGTGTCCCCCAGCCCCAGAACCCCCCTTTGGGCACTGCTGGAGGGTTGACAGCCCTGTCCCCATCTGTCCCCAGTCCTGACGCGCCTCTGGAAGCTCCTGCACGAGGTCAGGGTCAAGTTTGGCATCGAGTCCCACTGTCCCTGCGGGGAGGGGAGCCTGGCGGAGCCCCCGGGCAGGCAGGTACGGGGGGGCTGCGGATGCTGGTGAAAATGGGGTGCAGATGCACCCCGAGTCCTGCACAGGACACGTCTGGGGCGTGGGATGTGGCTCCCACCTGGATCCCCACCTGACCTGAGCTGTTTCAGGAGCTGCCGGGGGCCGCGGTGCCCACCCTGCCACCCCGCAGCCACGGCCCAGCCGACCCCGCCCGGCCCATCAAGGAAGGTAGGGCCGGCTGCGACCCCCCCGCCGCGGGCACGGCCCCGCTCCGGGGGGGTCAGGGATGCTGCACCCCGTCCCCTTTTGGGGTGCCGGGTATTGGGGGTGACACGCAGAGGATGGCATGGGCAACCCTGACCGCGTTCTCCCCCGAGCAGAGAGCCCCGAGGGGGAGTCGCCGTCCCCGGGGCAGCCCCCGGCGCGGGGGGGGGCCGTGCAGACCACCACCCTCTGCGACCTCCTGGCCTCCACCGCCGTGAAGCTGTGCCTGGGGCAGGACGGGGTGCGCATGGCTTTTGCCCCCGTGGCACCTGCCCTGCCCAGCGTGAGTCCCGCGGCCACCGGGCCACCCCGGCCCCTGCTGCCCACCCCCCTCTGCTGAGGCCGGGTGGGGGGTCAGCGTGGGCTGAGGGGCTCCCCAATTGCGTCCCCCCTCCCCCAGGACAATCGCCTGACCAGCATCCTGGACAGCATCATCGCCCGAGTGGTGGAGAAGAAGATCCAGGAGAGGCAGGCAGGGGCCGAGATGAGCCCCCCCAGCTCCCCGGACCCCCCCGCGTCCCACTGCATCCTGGCCCCCAGCGGGCTGCTCTGGCTGCACGACCCCGGCCACGCCAGCTGCTACAAAGTGTTCCAGGAGCACTGGCGTCAGGGCCAGGTGAGCCCCCCATCCCTGGGAGCCCTCCCAGCTTCCCCAACCCCGCTGAACCCCGGCTGCCCCGGCAGCCTGTCCTGGTTTCAGGGCTACAGAAGAGGCTGGAGGGGCGGCTCTGGGCGCCCGAATCCTTCCAGCCCTCGGGGGAGGAAGAGGAGGAGGTGGAGGCGGTGAACCTGCGGGCACCGCGGAGCCGAGTCCGCATGAGCAGCCGGGAGTTTTGGGATGGCTTTGCCACCAGCACAGGTGAGGGGACGGGGAGTCTGCGGGATCCCCAGTGTGATTTAGGGGTGAAGTGACCCCGGCTCCATCCCTGGTGGGACACTGGGATCCCTCCCACAGCGTCCCCGGATCAGGAGCAGAGCAGCGGGGACCTGCTGAAGCTGGAGAGCGGCTTTGGGGACACGGAGCTGAGCCGGTAGGTGACAGCACAGGGTGGCATCACCCCGATGTCCCCTCCTCACGCCAGCTGGGCCAGCGGGGCTCAGTGGGGTTGAGGGGGGGTCCTGAGTGTTTACCGCACCCCTCTGTGCCACAGGACCACCAACCTGCGGGCCAGCCTGCCCCTGCCCGAGTACTGCGGGACCAGCGGCCGCCTCAACCTGGCCACCTACCTGCGGGGCCAGCGGGGCCAGCGCTGGCTGCGACCGCGACTCCGCGTGGCCTACGGTGAGTGCGGTACCGGAGCTTTGGGGGGCACCCGGGCTCCCCCCTCCCAGGCTGATGCCCGACGCTCACCCCCCGCCCCAATTCCAGGAGTGCGTCCGCAGGAGCGGAACATCGGGACCAAAAACCTGACGGTGGAAGCGGCTGATTCCATCAGCGTCCTGGCCCATGCAGCGCCGGCAGCGCGGGGTACGGGGGGCAGAGCGGGGGTCCCCCCATCCCGACCCCCTGCCCAGGACCTCCCTGACCCCTCTGTGCCCGCAGAGGTGCTCCTGCCAGGGGACACGGATGAGCTGGACGCGGCGCTGCGGGAGCGGCTGAGGGACAGCGGCCGGCCCGGGGTCCTGTGGCACATCTTCCGTGCCGAGGATGCCGGGCGGATCCGGGATTTCCTGCGGAAGGTGGGTGCCACCACCCCCGGCCCCGCTCCGGGCCCCGGCTCCGCTCACCCCTGGCACCCCACAGGCATCCGAGGAGCCGGGGCAGGACGGGGAGGCCGCGGCGGAGCCCCCCGGCCGCTACCTGGACCCCGGCCTGCGGCGGCGGCTGCGGGATGAGTGCGGGGTGAGCGGCTGGAGCCTCCTCCAGTTCCCGGGGGACGCCGTGCTGGTCCCCGCCGGGGCTCCCCACCAGGTAGGTGGCCCTGAACCCCTCCCCGAGAGGCTGTGCCAAGCCCCCTGGGGAAACTGAGGCACGCTGATGTGCGCGGGCAGGTGCAGAGCCTCAGCGGCACCATCAGCGTGGAGCAGCAATTCCTGTCCCCGGAGAGCGCCGTCCGCCTCCGCCACCTTGGCCCCGAGCCCGCCGGGACCTCGCGCCAGCTCCGCGCCCAGGTGCGTGTTCTGGGGGAAATTTGGGGAATGCCAGGGTGGGGTGAGCGGTGCTGAGCCCCCTCTTTGCGCCTTGGCAGCTGGACGGGATGATCTTCGCCGCCGTGCGGGAGGCCCTGGGGGTCCTGCGGGGCTGCAATTGAGACCACGGAGCGACGGGAGGACACCGGGAGCCTCGGTCACGGTCATGGCCACGGCCGGGACACCGCGGGGAGCCGGGACAGGACGCCCTTTGCTCGGGGCTTTGCTCTGAGAGCTCCCGGGAGTGCTCGGGGCAGGAGGAATAAAGTGTCCAGAGCATGGCGGGGCCGCTGGCACCACCAGCACCCACCTCAGTGTCTCCCTTCATCACAGACCCAGGGTGGTCTCCCTTCATCCCCCTCTTCATCCCATTGGGGTCAGGGATGCTCCAGTGGCACCACCAGCGTCTGGCTCAGGGTCTCCTTTCATCCCCCTCCATCCCATCGGGGTCAGGGGTGGTCTCCTTCCATCCCATCGGGGTCAGGGGTGCTTTCCCTTCATCCCCTCCATCCCATCGGGACCGAGGCTGCTCCAGTGTCACCACCCCCATCCCGCACTCCATCCTACGGGGGTGAGGGGTGCTCCGGTGTCCCGGGGTGGGGTGAGGGGCAGAGCCGAGGGCTGGCAGCGTGGCACGGTCCCGTCCAGCGCTCGGCAGCTGGCGGAGGGCACTGGGGCTGTGAGTTTTATCTGGGCTCACGCACAGCTGGGAACAGCTGGATGGAGCTGCCCAGAGGCTGGGGGGGATCCAGGGTGCTGCTCCGTCCTGTCCGATGTAGGAAAACGACTGAACACCACCGGGGCAGTTAGGACGGGACAATTAATTAACACCGGGCAATAGGCATAGGGCAATTAATTAACACCCAGCAACGGGCACTGGGAAAAGGGCGCTGTGCAATGGGCACCGTGCCATGAACAAGAGGCCTGGGCACGTCCACGCGAGGAGGTCGTCCACGCGACGACCCCCGTGGAATCAGCACCGCTTAATTAACCCCGCGTAATTAACGCTGCGCCACACTGCGCCACGCTCCCACGCGGCCCCTTTAAGGCCAAGTCCCGCCCGGTATGAGTGGCAGCAGGATGAACCAATGAGCAGCGAGCTGCGCCGGCGGGTCGGCCAATAGGCGGTGAGCAAGGGGGCGGGG
>NC_031790.1:2629902-2631581 GCF_001522545.3 Parus major
CCAGCCCTTCCCCACCAGTATCTTCCAGTCCAGCCAGCCCATTCCTCCCAGTGCCCCCCAGTCTGGCCAGCCCTTTTCCCGCTATCTCTTCCAGTCCAGCCAGCCTTTTCCCCCCAGTATCTTCCAGTCCGGCCAGCCTTTTCCCCCCAGTAACCACCAGTCCAGCTACCCCTTTCCCCCCAGTATCCTCCAGTCCAGTCAGCCCTTCACGTCCTTCAGCTTCCCGTGCATCCTGCAGTCCAGCCAGCCCTTCTCGTACCGCAGCCCCCCCCGGCTCCCCAAATCCTGCCAGCTCTTCCCAGCCAGCTCCCTGTGTCCCCCTCAGTCCAGCCAGCCCTTCCCGTGCTGTGCCCCCCCATGTCTGCCCCAGTCCAGCCAGCCCCTGTCCTACCGCAGCCCCCCCCGGCTGCCCAGACCTAGCGACCCCTTCCCCTTCCTCTCCTATTCCCCCCTGGGGGTCCCCCAGTCCAGCCGCCCCTTCCCCTTCTGCACCCCCCCCTGCATCGCCAAGGCCACCGAGCTCTTCCCCTGCTACGTCCCCCCCCAGCCCAGCAGACCCCTCCCCATCTACACCCCCCTGCACATTCCCCAGTCCAGCAGACCCTTCCCCTCCTCCAGCACCCCTCAGCCCCCCTCCCCGTGCACCCCACAATCCCTGGATCCCCTCCCTCACCACCCCCTGCAGCCCCCCCGGCGCCGCGGCTCTTTGTCCCCTCGCCTGCACGTCTGGGGGGTCCCCCTGCCGCCCCAAAACCCCGCCACGCCCTGAGCTGGCCCCGCTGCCGTCCCCAGCTGCCGCGGGACCCCCGCCCCCATGGGGGACGCGCCGGTGCCGGAGCTGGAAGCGGTGCTGGATGGAGGCGCTTGGGATGTGGGGACGACTTTCGAGGGGTCCCCCACGCCCCCCGGGCCTGTCCACCTGGGCAGGAACGTTTGCTACGTCGTGCTGGCCGTGCTCTTCAACCAGGAGGTGAGGCAGCCCCCAGCCCTGGTTCCCCCCAGTCCAGCCAGGCCATTCCCCCAGTGCCCCCCAGTCCAGCCAGGTCATTCCCCCAGTGCCTCCCAGTTCAGCCAGGCCATTCTCCCAGTGCCCCCCAGTCCAGTCAGCCCTTTCTCCCCAATGTCTTCCAGTCCAGCAACTCCAGTACCCTCCAGTTCAGCCACCCTTTCCCCCCAGTATCTTCCCGTCCAGCTGCCCTTTTCTCCCCAGTAGCCTTGGGTCAAGCCACTCCTTTCCCCCCAGTACCCCCAGTCCAGCCACCCTTTCCCCTCAAAACGCCCCAGTCCATCCATTCCTTTGCCCCCAGTACCCTCCAGTCCAGCTGCCCTTTGCCCCCAGTACCCCCCAGTTCCCCGCAGGACTCGCTGCTGCTGGTGCAGGAGGCCAAGCCTGAGTGCCGTGGCCGCTGGTACCTGCCCGCGGGCCGGATGGAGCCCGGCGAGGGCATCGTGGCCGCTCTGCAGAGGGAGGTGAAGGAGGAGTCAGGGCTGGAGTGCGAGCCCCTCACGCTGCTGGCGCTGGAGGAAAGGGGCCCAGCCTGGATCCGCTTCTCCTTCCTGGCACGGGCCATAGGTTTGTGTTCTTCGGTGCTCCGAGGGGCGCGGGGGCTTGGTGGGACCATCCCCATCTGGCCCTGTGATGGGAAATGGTATCCTTGTGATGGGTTATCCCTGTGCCC
>NC_031790.1:2632191-2637457 GCF_001522545.3 Parus major
CCTGTGATGGGTTATCCCTGTGATGGGTTATCCCTGTGCCTGTGATGGGTTATCCCTTGTCCCCTGGCAGTTCCATGAAGTTTATCCCTGTCCCCTGCCAGTGCCATGGTGGCTGTCCCTGTCCTCATCCCTGTGCCTACCCCTCAGTGTCCCCTGCTGCCTTTGTGCCAGCTCACCGGTGCCCCCTGCAATCCCCGTGCTGGATTTTAGCATCTTTGTGCCGGGACATCGCTATCCCCCGCCGCCACCTCCCCGAACCCCATCAGCGTCCCCTCAGCCCCACCTCGGGGGTCTCCACTCCCCCCTAGTCCCTTCCCGCTGTCCCCCCATTCCGGGCGATCCCTGTGGGCGCAGGTGGGACCCTGAAGACCCTGCAGGAGGCCGATGCCGAATCTCTCCAAGCCACGTGGTGGCCCGGGGACCCCCGTTCGCTGCCGCTGCGCTCTCTGGACATCCTGCCCGTGCTGGACCTGGCCGCCCGCTACCGCCGGAGCCCCGCGCATCCCCCAACGCTGCCGCGGGAGTTGCCCTGCTCCCCGCTCTGCCTCAGGCTCCTGCTGCCCTTCTCCAACGCCGCCGGCGACCTGTGGCTGCTGCTGGCCACCTCCGGCACCCCGCACCTGCCCGTGGTGGCCTGCGGCACGTCCCCCTCCGAGCTGCGAGCGGGGCTGCGCCCGCCGCTGCTGAGGCTGCTGCGGGACTGCCTGGCCTGGGAGCCTCAACCCGCGGCTCTGGGGCTGCTGGGGCTGCAGCACCGGCCGGCCGGCGCTGGGGACACTGACGGCATCTGTTTTAACGTGGTGCTGAGCGTCCCCCCGGGGAGCCAGCGGGATGAGCCCCCCGAGCCCCGCGGGGCCGCACTGCGCTGGTGGCCGGTGCGGGAGGAGCGGCTGCGGGGCCGCATCCTGCAGAGGATCCGGGCCACGGTGCCCGTCAAGAGTTAGGGCACAAAAAAGATGGATTTGGGAATAGGGTGGGGCTGAGAAGGACACGAGGGGTTGGGTGGTGGTCGCGGGGTGCTGAGAGCAGAAATAAAATACACTCGGCTGCTGCTGCTGCTGCTTCTTCCACGTCCCTGGCTGTGGTTAGAAGTGGGATATGGGGGGGAAATGAGGTTTTGGGGGAAACGGAAACGGGGTTTTGGGGTGTCTGGAGAAAAATGGGGAGCGGGGTTTTAGGGTGCTTGGGAGAAATGGGGAGCGGGGTTTTGGGGTGCTTGGGAAGAGGCACAGGAGGTGGTGCTGAGTCACAGCTTTATTGGAGCAGAGTCCCATCACCCTGGGGAGGGGCTAGGCGGGGTCTGGGGAGCACAGACCCCCGCCAGACCACACACATCACACACACGTCACACGTGTCACACTCCCCCTGCCACAACGCCAGGGCAGGGGACAATCGAGTCCTTGCAGCTGAGTGAGGGGCGCTGCCCCACACACCCTCCATTATTGCCTAAAAATTCCCTGCTGGAGCTTTGGGGGCTTGGGGCAGCTCTGACAGCGCGGGGAAGGAGGAGGAACCACCACCCAGGAGGAGCCACAGCAGCCACGGCTCCGCGCCCAGCACGGGCACCCGGCGTCACCTCGGGGCTGGCCAAGGCCACAACGAAGGACTCGGCTCCTCCTCGTCCTCCTGCGAGGTCCTTCCTGCAGTGCCACGGCCGCTCCTGGCTGTTGCAGGGCTACCAGAACGTGCGCTGGGCCTTCCCCAGTGGCCACCACAGCCTGGCCGAACAGGGGGGGCTCAGGGTGGCCCCTCGGGTGGTCCCTTGACCAGGGCAATGGCAGCCAGCTCCTTGCAGAACTCCTCCAGCACCACCACCCCCTTGAACAGCACCGTGTGATCCATCCTGTGGAGACACGAGCCATGGCAGGGGCTCTGTGAGGTCCGGCCCCTCCCCAAAAGGGCATTTTGTCCCCTCCCCTCAGAACTCACTGCTCTCCCGGCACCAGCCCCAGGAGCTGCTGGCGCACCAGGAGCAGCTTGGCCCTGGAGTGGGGCACGCGTTGGAGCCGCTGCATCAGGTCCCCGATCACCTGGGGAGGGAGGAAAGAGTCACCCCCTGCCCAGGGGGTGTCCCCATGTCCCCACACCCCAATGGGTGACATCATTACCCTGACAAGGACGGAGAAGAGCGAGCGGCAGCCAGGGGCCAGGTTGAGGTAGGGGTCCAGCAGGTACTCATGGAGGTGGGGGTGGGGGAAGGCGGCCAGGTGAGACAGCACTGAGGTCACCTGCAGGTTCAGGCTGTAGGGCTGGGATGGGAACAGGGGGGGAACGCTCAGGACCCGGTGTGGGGGTGACCCCCCAACATCCCCTCGTTCTGCGCCCGTCCCCACCAAGCGCTGCTGATGCCTTTGGCCACTTTGTCCCCATCATGGGGGTCCTGGGGCTGGCACAGGGCAGAGCCCGCTGGGCACCCAGGTGTGTCCCTGGTACCTGATCCAGGATCCGGCTCAAACGGTCAAACAGCACCTTGAGGAAGTGTCCCTCGTAAAAAGCCACTGCAGGCTGACAGGAGTCCAGGGGCCAGGGGGACGAGGGCCACCCCCACGGGGCCGCGCTGGCACGGCACGCCTGGACCTGGCCGGGGGGGTGACAGCGGCTGAGAGCCAGAGCGGGGACAGCCCCCGGCCGGCTGGGGACCCCCCAGGCACCCACCATTGCCAGGGCATCGTGCACGTAGGTGTCGTATCCGCCCTCCTCCATGCACGAGGAGGTCTTGGCCTCCTCGGGGACCAAGCAGAGGAAGCTGGAAGAGAGGGAGGAGAGGATGGGGAAGGGGATGCAGCACCCCCATTCCAACCCAGCCCTTCCGAACCCCTACCTGCTCACCACCTCGCTCGCTTGCCCCTTCCCCGATGGGGTTGACGCTGGGGAAGAATTTTTTGTCGCCCCGAAGTTGTCTGGGAATCCGTCGGTGAAATAGGGATCCTCCTCCAGGTCCCTGCGCGGGGTCAGCGTTAGCGGGGTGGGGAGGAGCGGGGCCGCCCCCCTCGCCCTGCCCCAGCCCTCCTCACTCACAGCCCGTCCTCCTCGGGCTCCGTCTCAGGGGGCCCGCGCTCCTCGGGCCCGTGGGGGCCGCGCTGCAGGTAAGCCCTGGCCTCCAGGTTCCGCAGCACCAGGTTGTGAGCCACGTGCTCGTGAGGCTTCCGCAGGAGCTCCTCGAAGAGCCGCAGGCTGGCCAGGCTGATCTGGGCATGGCCGGCAGGGTGAGAGCCCTGGCGCGGCCAACACCTGGGGGTGCCACCCTCTGGCACTGCCACCCCCAGCACTGTCACCTCCTGCCACTGCCTCCCCCCGGAACTTCCACCCCCCGCACTGCCATCCCCTGGCACTGCCACCCCACAGTACTGCCACCCCTGGCACTGCCACCCCCGGCACTGCCACCCTCAGCACTGCCACCTCTTGTCACTGCCACCCCTTGTCACTGCCACCCCCGGCACTGCCACCCCCGGCACTGCCACCTCTTGTCACTGCCACCCCACAGTACTGCCACCCCCGGCACTGCCACCCCCAGCACTGCCACCCCTGGCACTGCCACCCGCGATGTCCCGGCCGGCCCAGCTGAGCTCACCTCGTCGCACAGGTGGTCGCAGCGGTCGATGAGCTGGGCCCGCAGGGGGTGGGGGGTGTCCCCGGGGGTTTCGGGGTGCCGCTGGGGCCCCAGCAGGAAGAGGACGAGGCGGTGGAGCAGGGCAGGAGAGCGGAGCTGCCGCACCGTGCCCGTCAGCACGGCCGTGGTGCCCAGCACGGCCAGCTCCGACCTGCCGGGAGGACAGGGGGTGGGAATCCACGATAAAACAGGAAGCCCCTGCTCCCAGCTCCAGGGAGGCTCCTGAGGAGCGGAACAGCCCGGCCAGAGTCACTCACATCTGCAGGAGCTGCGGCTGCAGGATTCCCTGGAAAAACTTCTCCTCCACGGCCTCGGTGATGGCATCGGCCACGAGCTGCGGGGGAGGGAGGGGCTGAGAGTGGGGACCCCCAGGACAAGAGGGCCCCGTCTTCAGGGAAGCTGAGGTTGGATTAGGTAGAATTTCTTCACGGAAACGGTGACTGGATGTTGGAATGGGGCTGCCCAGGGGAGCAGTGGATTCCCATTCCTGGAGGTGACGCGGCACTCAGTGCTCTGGGCTGCTGACAAGGGGGGGATCAGGCACAAATTAATCCCAGGATTAATTAACCCCGCCATTCTCACCGGGTGGGCGCCCATCACCAACTCATCCACGAAGTCCAGCCAGCTCAGGAACTCAGCCAGGCTCTCCTTCCCGGGAAAAGCCCCGTCCCCGTCCCCGTCCCCCTGCGCCCTGCTCGGGACAGAGAACGCGGGGCTGTGACATGGCCTGGGGGGCACCCGGGACCCCCAGCCTGGCGCCCCCTCACCTCCAGCTGCCCCTGTCCATGGCGAGGACATCAGCGGGGTCGGTGCCAGCGGGCACGGCGCTGTAGAGGTCACAGAGGTGTCCCGCGAGCAGCTGGCACAGGGCACTGCCCCTCACCAGGCAGCTGGCAGCCGCCTCCTGCCGCAGCCCCGCCAGCAGCAGCAGGTTCTCCCGAGCCTTCAGCGCCACCCGGCTCTTCTGCGAGGAACAGGACGGGGACAGAGGGGTCATCACACGGCTGGCAGTGCCCGCTGGCCCTGAGGTGCCAGCCCTGCGGCCGCACCTTGCTCTGGCACAGCCCCAGCAGGCAGGTGACGAGGCTCCTGTCCCTGCGGGCCGGGGAGGGCTGCGCTGGAGGGGAGCTGGCAGCAGTGCCCGGGGGATGCTCCAAATCCTCCTCCCTGGGGCTGTCCCGAGGCTCCGGGGCTCTGCTCCCATCCAGGATGCTCTTTACCTGGAGAGGAATATGTTTTAATATATTTTGTGTTATATATAAATTAATAAAGTATGTAAATTTAAACATAAGTGTGGTAAAAATAGATGTTACATTTATTTTTTTTAATGTTATATTTATTTTTTTTAATGTTTTGGGGTTTTTGGTTTTTGGGTTTTTTTTACATTTTTCTTGGAGGCACTCCTGTGACAGCTGCTTACAGCACTGAAAACCTGTGTGTTTTATGGTGTGTATTGTAGGCAGCACTTTCCTCCTCCTCCTCCTGCTCTTCTTCCTCCTTCTCTCCTTCTCCTTCTCCTTCTCCTTCTCCTTCTCCTTCTCCTTCTCCTTCTCCTTCTCCTTCTCCTTCTCCTTCTCCTTCTCCTTCTCCTTCTCTTTCTCCTTCTTCCTGCACTACTGCTGTTACTGTTATTATTTTTATTATTACTGCTTACAG
>NC_031790.1:2637832-2644800 GCF_001522545.3 Parus major
GCAGTTTCTGGGGAGGCAGGGCTGGGGATGTGGGGGGCTCCGGGGGTTCTGCAGCTGGAGCAGTTTCTGGGGAGGCAGGGCTGGGGATGTGGGGGCTCCGGGGGTTCTGCAGCCCGTTGCCCACAGCTGGACACAGCTGGCAGCTCACCTGCACGGCCCGGTGCACGCTCAGGTAGTGCAGGAGCGGCTGCTGCAGCTGCCCCAGGACGCGGCTGAAGAAGAGCAGGACCTGCTGCCTCATCCCGGGGGGGTACTGGGACACGGGGACATCGATCAGAGCCAGTCCCAATTCCCAATTCCCACCCCAAACATCCCAAACCTTCCGCTGGGATTTGCTCCATCAAAAAAACCAAAAAAACCCCCCCAAAACCCCCCCCAAAATCTCAATAATTAATAATAAAAATTAATAAGACACATAAGAATAATAAATAAATAATAAAAATAAATAATAAATAAGAGATAATAGATAATTAATAATAAATAATAAATAATATATAATATATAGTATATAATATATAATTACACTTAATAATTAATGTTTGATAATTAATAATTAACAATAAGTATAATAATAAATAATTAATAGTTTATCATAATCATAATCATCATCATCGTCATAGTCATAATCGTCATCATCATCATCATCATCATAATCATCATCATAATAATTAATTATTAATTTTAAACTAAATGGATTCGTATTAAATAATTAAATATTTAAATAATTAAAATTCAATTTAATTTTTTTTTAATTTTAGAATGAATTAAAATGGAATTCTTATTAGAATAATTAAAATAAATCGAATTCTTATTAAAATAATTACAATTAATTGAATTCTTATTCAAATAATTAAAATTATTTTCCATTTCCCAGCATCAGAGTTAAATTGATATACATAATTAAATTATTAAATTTGAATTAAAATCGAATTCTTATTAAAGTAATTAAAATTAAATTGAATCCTTATTAAAATAATTCAAATTATTTCCCATTTCCCAGCATCAAGCAGTTAAACCTCAGCACCCCAAAAACCCCCAAATCCTCATGGGTGTGAAAAGAGCAGCGCGGTTCCGCTTCTATTTCAATAAAAATCTATTTCTAGAGGCCTTGTTGCTATTTTTAGCAGTGAAAGGATGGCAGAATTGTTATATTTGTTATATATTTGGGCAATATTTTCTTTTTTCTGCACCTGGCGCCTCATTCTGCAAAGCCAAGTGCCAAATTTTTAACAAAAAAAAAAGCAGTGTGTCACATATTTTTAATAAAAACCCTTTTTGTATAAGCAGGGATGTGCTGGGGTGCAAGATCCCAGAAAAGATCCCGGTGGGGAACTTGAGTGATCCAAGACACTCCCAAAAAATCCAAGTTTTCCCACACAAAAAGTCAGTTTTCCCCAAAAAAAGCTAATTTTCCCCCAAAAAAGTGAATTAGCCTCCAAAAAAAACAATTTTCCCTCCTAGAAAAGCCAATTTTCCCCAAAAAAAGCCGATTTTCCTCCGAAAAAAAAAAATTTCCCCAATAAAAGCCAATTTCCACCCCAAAAAGCCCCAAGCCCCGTGAGCATCTCACGCTTCACCATCTCCCATTCCCAAAAAAAATGCTCCAAAATTCAGATTATTGAGAGGATCCACATAAAGCAGCTGGGAAAGGCCGCGGGTTCAGCTTTTTCCGAGAGATTTTCCCGATCTCCCCCCGCTCACCTCGGCCTTTCCCGAGGGATTTTCTCGGTCTCTCCCCGCTCCCCTCGGCCTTTCCCGAGGGATTTTCTCGGTCTCCCTGCTCACCTCGGCCTTTCCCAAGGTTGCCAGGGTTTCCAGCAGTTTGTGCTGGAGCAGGAATTCCAGGCACGGTCCCGGTTCTCCCGCCGGCCGCTGCCGCTCCTCGTACACCAGGATGTCCAAGAGCTGCCGGAGCCGCCACGGAATGTCCGTGCGGAGAGCTGGGGTGCTCTCGTCTGTGGATAGCACCAGGATTCGGGATCCAGGGATTCGGGATACTGGGATATGGGGATCCGGGAATTCGGGATATTGGGATTGGGGCATTCATGGATATTGGGATTTGGGGATGTGGGGATATGGGGATTCGGGATCCAGGAATTCGGGGATTCATGGATATTGGGATTTGGGGATGTGGGGATATGGGGATTCGGGATCCAAGAATTCGGGGATTCATGGATATTGGGATTTGGGGATGTGGGGATATGGGGATTCAGGATCCAGGGATTCGGGATCCAGGAATTCGGGGATTCGGGGATTCAGGGATATGGGAATTTGGGGATCTGGGGATTTGGGGATCCAGGGATATGGGGATTCTGGGATTCAGGGATCCGGGGATATGGGGATTCTGGGATTATGGGATTCAGGGATCTGGGGATATGGGATCCAGGGATTCATGGATATGGGGTTTGGGGATTCTGGGATTTGGGGATTCATGGCTATGAATTCAGGGATCCAGGATTCTGCAGGTTCAGGGATACTGGGATCTGGGAACTCAGGGATCCAGGGGTTCAGGGATACTGAATTTTGGGATTTGGGGATTCGAGGATCCAGGAATCTGAGAATTCAGGGATCCAGGGATTTGGGGATTCAGGGATCCCAGGACCCATAGATTCATGGATTCAGGGACTCATGGATCCAGGGATTTGGGGATTCAGGGATTCATGGATTCGGGAATTCAGGGACTCATGGATTCAGGGATCCATGGAGGGGAGCTGCCGCAGGGATGCCCCGGTGCGGTGCCGGCCGTGCCGCTGAGGTTCTGCCAGGGCTTTTCCCTGCTCCGTCCCCAAATCCTGCTGCTCCTCCTTCGGAGCGGGAATGTCGCTAGATGGCAATGTGAGGATGGAGCAGCCGCTTCCGCTCCGGCCTAGGGCGCTGCCGGACATCCCGCTCCTCCCCCGGTGGGCACCGGAGACCCCCCGGCACGGCCCGGACCGAGGTCCCGCCGGGAATTGGGGCGGGGGGCTCTCCCAAGGTTCGTGTGGCAGCCTGTGGGGCGCTGCCGGCAGATCCCACCGCGGTGCCGGGGGGTCGGGGCTGGGCAGGACACAGAGCCCCGCGTGGGGAAATGCTGCCAGCCTTTGGGAAAGGACTGTGCCCGGTGCCAGGGAAGCCCTGGGCTCCTGTCCCAGGGCCTGGGGTCCCAACCCGGGCTGCAGGGATTTGTCCCGGGATATGGGGTCCTGTCCTAGAACAAGGGGTCCTGTCCCAGGACATGTCCCCTGAGCCTGCCCCTGGGCACAGGGATCTCATTCCCAGGCCGGCGACCCCGTTTTAGGTCCCGGCACCCTCTCCCAGGACACGCGGTCCCCTCCCAGGATTATGGGATGGTGTCCCAGGGAATGGAGTCCCCTCCTAGAGCCCTGCACCCCTCTTTCCTTGGGCACAGGGGCCCTATCCCCATTTGTAGGACACCCCATCTTAGGGTACAAGGAGCTCTCCTAGGACAGGACAGCTCTGTCCCCACTTTATTTCCACTTGGCAGAGATCTCACCCGGGAAACGGGTACCCCAAGGGACACGGAGACCCCACTCGCCTGTGGCCTCCAGGTAGTAGCCGGTGATGCCCCTCCAGTGCTCGGTGAAGGCTTCCAGTAGGTCCACGCTGGGCTCCCGCTGCTCACACCGGGATCGGGGTCAGGGGGGCACGAAACCCCCCGCTCCCGGTCCCGCCCCGGTCCCGGTCCCGTTCCTCCCTCGTCCCCTCCCGGCCCCGCTCACCGTCTCCACCGCCTGCTGCAGCAGCGCTCCCAGACGGCTCAGCATGGCTGGGACCTCCGGACCGGCACCGGCCCCGAGCCCGCAGCAGCTCCCGGTACCGGCCCCGAGCCCGCAGCAGTTCCCGGGACTGGCACCGGTACCGGCACGGAGCCCGCAGCAGCTCCCGGTGCCGCCCCCGCCGCTGGCACCGCCCCCGCCCGTCCCTCCCCCGGCGGCTCCGGGCGGCTCCGGGCGGGACGGGAGGGAGCGGAGGGGAGGGCGGAGCGGTTGGGAAGGTGCCTTAGCCCTAGAAGTGCTCCGGTGAAGGGAGGGACGGCAGTTCTGAATGGGGATGGACCCGGGCACCCCCCGAACACCAGGGTGGGGTATCAACCCAGCCCGGATGGACCCCACGAATTCACTGGGGTGAATTGACCCCACAAAGCCCTTCCTGGGATTGGGATTGACCCCACAAACTCCTTCATTGGGATGGGGATTGACCCCACAAACCCCTTCACTGGGATGCAGCCCACACTCACCAGGACCAGGACAAGGGCATCCCCCTTTCCCTTTCCCACAGCACAACCCAAGTTTTATGACAATTTCTTTTTTAATCCTTAAAAAAAATAACATTTCTCCAATTCAAACCAAGCCCTGCCAAGCTCCGCTGCTGGAAAAGCCCAGGGCCCAGCCCGGGTCCCGCTGACTCCAGGGAATGGACAATCAGATGCCTCCCAAATCTCTGCCCCCCACTCCTGCTGGATCCAGAGTTTATCCACACCCATCCCTGCAAATTGGGGTCCTGGGAGGGGGATTGGGGAACTGCTGATGGATTTGGGACAGAGCCAGCAGTTCCTGAATTACCCGAGAATTCTGTACCCCAAAAATGAGCTGCTGGGATGGGTGGGTATGCAGTGGGGACAGCCCACGGCTGGAGAGCTGATATGTGTGTATCGATATATCTGGATATAAAAATAGATGTGCGTAGTTGTAGCATTGATAGTGATGGATAAAAGTCAAATTCCAGGCTGATTCCAGGCTGGTCCTGCACGATCCACGTGCGGCCCGATGTTCTCTGGGAGACTCCCGCTCCGTGCTCACATCGCGGATTTCATCTCCCACTCCTGGATGAATTTGGGGGGGTCAATCCCTCATTTCTCTGCGCCCTGGGATCTCCTAAAGCCCTTCCCATTCCCCCGGATCCTGGAGTTACCTTTGTCTTCCTCATCACATTTCCTTTCCCCGCCATGAGCGGGGACGGGGGCGGCCTCAGGGCGCTCCTCGCTGACGTGCTGCGCTTCAGCAGCGGCCTGAGGAACGATCCCTGCGGGTAAAGCAGCGGGGAAAGGCTGGGGGGTGCCCTCCAAACCTCGCTCTCCCTGCATTTCAGCCCTTCTCCGGGCTCGCCCACCTCGGAGCCGGCCGAGCTGGAGGTGATGTGGCCCTTGAGTGACCTCCCGAGGGCCAGCAAGTTCATCTCGGAGCCGGCTTTCATCCTGCCCTTCCCAGGGCATCCCTTCTCCAGCTGTCCCACCTTCTCCTCCAGCTTGGGAAAAGCTCTTTTCCCTGCAAGGACAGCGGGAGCGCTGCCAAAGCCGAGCACCCCCCCGGCTCTCCGGGCAGGACCCGGCCCCTCCGCGCTCCTACCGAGCCCATCCCACGGCCCCTTCCTCCCGGGCAGTGTCAGGGTGTGCTGGGACACGGAGCAATCCTCGCTCGGGAGCTTGGCGCTGTCCTTTGGCAGCTGGGCGCTGGCAGGCCGGGCCCGGAGAGCTGCCGGTGGCCCTGGGGACACAGGGGACAGCAGGGGACCGTCAGGAGGAAGGGCAGGGGAAGGGAATTCAGGGAAAAGATGGTCAGGAGGAAGAGCAGAGAAAGGGTGATCAGGAGTAAGGGAAGAGGAGAAAGGGTCAGGAGGAAGAGAAGAATGGTCAGGAGGAAGAGGAAGGATGATCAGGAGGAAAGGAAGAGGAGGAAGGGTCAGGGGGAAGAGGAGGAAAGGTCGGGAGGAAGGGAAGAGGAGGAAGGGTCAGGAGGAAGGGAAGAGGAAGGATGATCAGGAGGAAGATGAGGAATGCTGGGGAGGAAGGGCAGGGGAAGGACACAGAAATCCCAGCTCTCGTGCACACCGCGGCCTCTATTGCAGCACCCGGAGCTGGGGAATGTGGGGAGACCCCGCCGGAGCCCTGGGGCGCCCAGCCCCTCTCACCTGGCTGCGGGGGCCGGGCAGGGCCCGGGGCGTGGCCGCAGGAGGGCAGGGCTGACACCGGCCTCCGGCGCTGCCCTTGCGCTGCCCGGTCCAGGCTCTGCTGCTGCGGAGGAAGGCCGGGAGATGCCCGTGGACAAGCGGGTGGTGAGGCCCGAGGGTGAGGGGACAGTGAGAGTGGATCCCCCCACGCTGAGGGTCTCGAGTGGGGGGCACAGAGCAGCAGCAGAGGTTACCAGCTGCTGCAGTCGCTCGGCGTTGGAGTAGAGCTGTTTGGGGGTCTCAGCTGGTGGGGGCTGCCCAAAGGGATCGTCCATGTAGGTGTTGGGGGTCGGGACACGGCGCAGCAGCAGCCCCCTGCCAGCAGGAGGGGACCCCATTATTTCCCACACCCCACAGCACAGCGGGAGAGCTGGGGGGGGCAGAGGCCTTACCCAGCAGCAGGGCGGCTGCTCGGCCTTGGGGGTCTCGGGGGGGGGCCGTCACCCTTCTTTGGCTCCAATCCTCCTCCCCTGGCCTGCAGGGTCTTCAGCCAAGCTTCTCTCTCCTCATCCGAATGGGCCTGGTGTGGGTCAGGGTCTGGGCTCAGGGGGGGCTCCCAGGGCAGGGTCTGGGCTCAGGGGGTGCCCCAGGACAGGGTCTGGGCTCAGGGGGTGCCCCTGGACAGGGCCCAGGCCCAGGGGGTGCCCCGGGAGGGACACGAGGGTGCCCCAGCAGTCACTCACCTGCAGCAGGGCGAGCTCCCGGCCGCGCTGGGCGATGCGGATCCGGAGGTTTTGGGGGGAGCCGGCGGCCGCCCCCGGGGACACCTCGCAGCCGTCCAGGCGCAGGGCACAGACGGGGCGCTGGGCAGCGCCGGGCTCCGGGAACATGCGCAGGGCTCCGTGCCGGACTGCACACCACAGGCGCTGCCAGCGCCCGCGGAGCCTCACAGCCAGGAACCCTGCGGGCAGCCCTGTCAGCGGGCATGGGGGGCAGCACCCCCTGAGCCCGGCCCTTCAAACCCCCTGAGCCCAGGGACACCTCACACCCCCTGAGCCCGGCCCTTCAAACCCCCTGAGCCC
>NC_031790.1:2645916-2652113 GCF_001522545.3 Parus major
CCCCACATCCCTTTCTCCATGCTCTTTCCAGCCCCTCACCAGCAGCGCGTGCTCCCGGACGATGAAGAGCTGCTTCACCCACTGCCCGAGCCAGCGCTTCCTCCAGAGGAAGCCGCAGAGCTGAGCCTCGGGGCGCCCGGGGGGCTCGGCCTCGGCGCTGGTGGCCGATGGCCAGCGCAGGTAATGGGCTCGGTCCGTCACCCCCTCTTCCTCTTCCTCCTCCTCCTCTCCGTACGACTCGTAGTGGCTGCTGTCGCTGTCGCCACCGCCTGGGAGCCGGGATGGGGTCAGGGCGGTGGGCAGGGGGAGCTCGGGGGAGCTGGGGAGGGGGCGCGTGGAGACCTCACCGGTTCTGCCCTGCCCGGGGGGATCGGCGTCTTCGTAGGAGTCGTCGGCTGGGGGAGACGGGGGGACAGCCAGCGCCTTGATCTGGGGGTGCAAAGGGTGCTCCAAACCCCGCAGGGTCCCCAGGTCACTGCCGGGGGGCTCTGCCAGGAGCGGGTGGGCACCAAAAAAACTCCCTTGGACACGCCCCTCCCTCCGAGAGCAAGACTGGCCAGCGGTGCCATCCCTGGCATGTCCGGGCCCCTCTCCCACCCCCTGAGCCCCCCGGGCCGTCTCTCACCGCTCGGGGCGGGCTCGGGGCGCTGCCCGGGCGGCGCTCGCAGCCTCCCCCCGCATCCACCGTCCGGGATCCTGCGGGAAAAAGCAGGACCGGCAGCGCCGGGGTGCTGAGGGCTCGGGGACCCCCCAAACCAGGCGTGGAGGAGGAGATGGGGGGTGGGTGGGAGCGTGGGACTCACCAGGGCTGGTCCGGCCCTGCGGGGTCCCCGGGGAGGGCGAGAGGCAGCGCATGATCATGTACTCTGCATCCTCTGCTGCGGGGGCAGCGCGGGGTCACGGCCCCGCTCCCCGAGCCTCCCCCGCCGCCCACCGGGCACCGGCCGGGGGTCTCCCCCCGCCCCCAGACCCGCACTCACACGCCGGGCTCTGCAGCCGGGACAGGAGGTCGGACACGGATTTTTTCTTGGCCCGAGCTGCGGCGCTGAGGCTTTCGCGGTCCAGGATGAGCAGGAAGGAGCGCAGGTCCGACAGCAGCTTGTCCAGGTCTGCGGGGACAGCCACGTGCCAGCTCAGCCTCCAGAGGACGGGGCGCCAGGGGTCCCCATCCCTGACCCTGAACTGGGCAGGGCTGGGTGGGCCCCGCTGCCATGGGGTGTCCCCAGTGCCATGGGGTGTCCCTGGTACCATTGGGATGTCCCCAGTGCCATGGGGGGTGTCTCCGATCCCATGGGGGTGTCCCCAGTTTTATGGGGGTGTCCCCGAACCCATGGGGGTGTCCCCAGTGCCGTGCGGGGTGTCCCCAGTGCCATGGGGGTGTCTCCGATTCCATGGGGGTGTCCCCGATGCCATGGGGTGTCCCCAGTTCTATGGGGTGTCCCTGGTGCCATCGGGGGTGTCCCTGCTGCCATGGGGTGTCCCTGGTGCCATTGGGGGTGTCCCCGCTGCCATGGGGGTGTCTCCAGTGCCATGGGGGGGTCCTCAGTGCCACGGGGGGTCTTCAGTGCCATGGGACTGTCCCCGATCCCATGGGGGTGTCCCCGGTGCCATTGGGGTGTCCTCAGTGCCATGGGTGTGTCCCTGATGCCATGGGCATGTCCCCGGTGCCATGGGGGTGTCCCCAGTGCCATTGGGGTGTCCCCCGTGCCATGAGGTGTCCTTGATCCCATGGGGGGTGTTCCCGATCCCATGGGGGTGTCCCCGATCCCATGGGGGTGTCCCTGATGCCATGGGGGTGTCCCCGATCCCATGGGGGTGTCCCCGGTGTCATGGGGGTGTCCCTGATGCCATTGGGGTGTCCCCGATCTCATGGGGGTGTCCCCGATCCCATGGGAGTGTCCCCGGTGTCATTGGGGTGTCCCTGATCCCATGGGGGTGTCCCCGATGCCACGGGGGTGTCCCTGATGCCATTGGGGTGTCCCCGATCCCATGGAGGTGTCCCCAGTGCCATTGGGGTGTCCCCAGTTTCACAGCGGGTACGTGCCTGGTCCCACTGGCCCTGCCCTGCTCCAGCACCTGCCCTGGCCGGGCACAATCGGGCCATTGACGGGCTCGGGGGGACCGGGGGAGGATGAGGAGGGGGGTCTGGGGGGATGAAGGCCCCTCTGTGCGCGCTCACAGCTCACAGAGCCGGTTTGTTCGCGGTTGGGGCAGCCGCGGCCGGGGCTGCGCTGGTGCTGCTCCTCCACGTCCGGAGGAGGAGGATGAGGAGGAGTAGGAGGAAGAGGAGCCCTGGGAGCCCGGAGCAGCTGATGAAGGCTGAAACGCCGGGTGTTCACCCACCGCCCCCTGGAGGGCAGGGACAGGGGTCGGGAAGGACAGGGAGGGACAAGGAGCTCAGCGGGGACAACAGGAGAGCCGGGACAGCACCGCCGCCACCCCCGAGAGACCCCGGGCACGGGGAGACGCTCTCCCTGTCCCCTGTGGGGGCGGTTTGGGGTCCACGCGGGAGCTGCAGAGCCGGGCCAGGAACAACCTCAGTGTGTCCCCTGTCCCCTGTCCTCGCCCTGGGCACCTCCAGCTGCCACGGCAGGAGCGGGCGGATGTCCCCCAGAGCCCCGGGGTCCCTGCCCGGCTCCCCCCGGGCTCCTTCCTGCCGCTCATCTGGAATTGCTTTGCCAGGCCCCGCTCCCGGCTCTGCTCGCTGCTCCCAGCTAGGATCGAACATTCCAGACCCGCTGAGGGGACCCAGCACCTCCTGGCCCGGGTTTGGCTGTGCCAGCTGTCCCCAGCCCGTCCTGAGTGTCCCTCGAGTGTCCCCCTGCCATTTCCCGGCTGGGGGGGACAGTGCCGGTGAAGCTGCCTCCAGCCGGGCCACTCCTGCAATGGCCCAGGTGACCGCGACCCTCCTCATCCTCCTCATCCTCCGAATCCCCGAATCCCCGAATCCCGCATATCTCTGGCTTAGTTGGGATGTGGCGCACCCCAAAAAGGAGGTGGCACCCCCTGGGCGAGGCGAGGGGAGGCGGGGGAAGGAGCCCCCGCTGCCAGGGTTTGGGAGTGAAGCTCCCCTCCCCCGGAGGTGCTGGCACGGGGGGACCCCCGTCCCCTCCGCGGTGTCCCCGGCCGGGGAGCACACACCCTGCCCGGGGGAGAGGAAACATCTGGCAGCGCGGTCCGGCTGAGCAACGCCGGAGCTGGGCCCAAACATCTGGATTTCCCTGGAAACCGGGGAAGGGAAGGGGGAGAACATCTCCCTGCGGGAAAAGCGGGGTGGGGCTGTGGCAGGGGCTGGCTGAAGGGACCTGCGGGCGGTGTGGGGCACACGGGGACTGTCCCCCGCTGGCCAGCGGGGCCTGGCTCTTCCCCTCCCTCCCTTTCTCCTCTCCTCCGCCCAGGCCGAATTCCTCGGCAATGACATCTCCGTCCAGTCACCCTTTTGCCCTCTCCGCAGCCCCCCGTGCTCCCCCCGGCCGCCGTGCCCTCTCTGGGGCAGCGAGCAGTGCCCAGCCGTGCCCAGCCGTGCCCGCAGCCGGTGCGGGGCAGGCAGGGGCTGCCCTCAGCCCTGGCGCGGTGCCCGCTGCCCTCTGCAGTGCCAAGGGAGAGCGGCCGCGATGGAAAACATCTGCCTCGGTCTCCAGGAAAACGTCCCCCAAACACACACAGAGCGTCTCCTAGCACAGCTCCCCCCGCTCCCGAGGGACGTGTCCCGGCACGGCGGCATCCTTCATCCTCGTGCCATCCTCGGGGGAGGAGGAGGAGGAGGAAGGACGCTTCCCCGGAGATGCCATGGGAACGCGCAATGCCCGGGTGATGCCAGCGCGGGCCGCGATTCGGGCTCCACGCCGGGTTTTCCCCGTGGCGTGAGGTGTCCGAAGGCTGCGGGGGTGTGGAGGTGACCCGGGGGACCCCGGGGGTGGCTCTGGCCCAGCGCGGGATGACTCAGAGGAGGCTGCGGGGAGCTGCCCGCGGCCACAGCGTGACTCGTCATGTGCGGAGGCTCCAGGCCACGGCTGCAGGGTGGGGACGCTCCCCCCACGGCTGCAGGGTGGGGACGCTCCCCCCACGGCTGCTGCACCCCCAAATTGGCGCTGGGAGGGCGCTGTGTCCCCGCCCCTCCACCATGGCACCCCAATATCGGGGAGGGGGGGACACCGCGTCCCTCCTTGTCTTCATCCCTTCCCCTGCAGTCCCCCGCTCCTCCCAGCACCCCTTTTCCACCCTCTCTTTTCCCGAACCCCCTTTTCCCTTCCACGCCCTCACGGGCACCCCAAACCCAGCCGCATCTGCGTGGGCACCCCCGCGCAGCCTTCCCCCCCCCACCACGGAACCCTCTTTTCCCCCTTTTCTGTAAAGTTTGTCTCCCCCGAGCCTCGCATCCCTTCGGACCCGCCGTACCTCGCTGCCGGGACATGGTGCGGGAGCGCTCACATCGCGCCGGGATCAGGATCGGGATGGGGGTCGGGGTCGGGATCGGGATGGGGGTCGGGATCGGGATCGGGATCGGGATTGGGTCTGGGATCGGGATCGGAATCGGATCGGGATGAGGATGGGGATGGGGATCGGGATCGGGTCCGGGATCGCGATCAGGGCAGCGCTGTCCCGGCCCGGCTCGGCTCGCACACGCCCTGCGGGCCCCCAGCACAGCCCGGCCGGGGCGGGAGGAAGGCGGGGAAGGGCTCCGCATCCTCCTCGGAGCAGCACCGCCATCTGCAGGGACCCGGGCTCGGGGACAAGCCCGGGGGCCGGGGGGAGTTTCTGGAGGAGGGGGAGGAAGCAATGCTGCGGAGCCGGGCTGGATAAAGCCATTTCACCTTTAATTGTAAGCAAAAAATCACTCTCACGCGGGTTCTCTGACACCAGCAAATAAAATAAACTCTAACAAAAACAGAGAAAGTGAATCACTGTAGTCCAGTCCGAAAACAACCCATATTTATAGATATATTTATAGATATGTCGTTTGTAGCAGTGAAAGGCAAGTATGGGCCAGTGAATTCCCGATAAATTACATTCTTTACATCCCAACAAGGTCTAGCGGCTGGAAAGTGGCTGGAAACAAAACCCGGGGAGCGTGGAGGGGCCGGGGGGTGCGGGGAGAGAGGAGGGGTCCTGCCCAAATCGTGTGCCCGGAGAGGGGAGAGGGGAAGAAGGGAAAGTGTGGCCCGGGGCTGAGCCCTGTCCGGGAGGGGAGGGGACAGGGACAGTGCCCAGCCCCGGGAGGGGACAGTGCCCAGCTCTTGGAGGGGACAGGGACAGTGCCCAGCCCTTGGAGGGGACAGGGACAGTGCCCAGCCCCGGGAGGGGACAGTGCCCAGCTCTTGGAGGGGACAGGGACAGTGCCCAGCCCTTGGAGGGGACAGGGACAGTGCCCAGCCCTTGGAGTGGACAGGGACAGCACTCAGCCCTTGGAGGGGACAGGGACAGTGCTCAGCCCCGGTACAAGGACAGTGCCCAACCCCGGGAGGGGACAGGGACAGTGCCCAGGCCCCAGTGAGTGGCCGCGGTGCCCACAGAGCCGTGCCCTGTACCAAATCCATCGCCCCAGTTCATCATCCCAGTTCAGTGCCCTCCTGTACCCCCAAATCATCGCCCCAGCGCCCCCCTGCACCCCCCAGGGCATCCCCCCACATCCACAGCTGGAAATGCACCAGGAGCTTCCCCAGGGACCCCCCACCCCAACCCCGCCGCCGCCTGCCCAGCCCCAGGTGCTCCCCCTGCCCCCTCTGCCCAGCCCGGGGCCGGGGGGGTTGGCAGTGTCCTTGGGCTCCTCGCTGCAGCACCTGGCACAGGAGGGAGCGGGGCTGAGGGTGGGGACAAACCTGGGGGGCTGCAGGGGGGTAGGGTGGGATTTAGCTCTGGCAGTGTCGGCCCCCAGGCTCTTCCCAAGCCTCAGGGTGGGGGACAGGGGCAGCTTGGGGGGCACAGGAGCACCCCGGGGTGGGGGGCTGGGTGCAGCGGACCCCCAGGGAGGAGGGAACCCCCCCCGTTGCTCCCCCAGTGGAGCCAGGCACATTCCAGGGGGGAAAGGGGGGGCACAAAGCCCAGAGACCCCCCCAGACCTCCCATCCTGGCTGAACCGTGCCTGCTGCGGGCCGGGGGCTGCCCCAGCCCCGTCGTCACCCCACGGCCTGGCAGGCTCGAGCCCCCCAGCCCTGCTCCCTGCAGGAGGAACGAGCCGGGGGGCAGATCTGGGGGGC
>NC_031790.1:2652238-2653865 GCF_001522545.3 Parus major
GGCGCGGGGAAATGGGGGGAGACCCCAATAAAAACCGGCTGAGAGCCCTAAAGCGGTTACACGGCGCGACACGGACTGAGCTGGGGCCGAGGAGGGCTCAGAAGAGGAAGGCTTTCTTCTTCAGCTCGTTGCGCTTCCACAGGGCCAGCTTGCTGAACTCCTCCGGAGACATCTCGAACACCTTCAGGAAGTCCTCGGGGGACAGGTGTCGCTGTAGGGAGGGGACAGAGGGCTGTGACAGAGTGCACGGAGCCCCCCCGGAGCCCCCCGAGCCTCACACAGCCCCCACCTCCAGCCTGGTCCTGTCCACGCCGGGAGGGAGCTTCACTCGGCCTCGGTTCGTCACCATCAGCATTTCATAGGGGTAGATCTGGGAAAGGGGAGGGGGCACGGGGCTGTGAGATCCCCCCCAGACCCCATCAAAGCCCCCTCGACCCCTCACGAGCCTCAGCAAGGCCGCATGAGCCCCCCAGCCCCGCTCACCTTCTGCTCCAACATGCTGGGCAGGGAGTTCCCTCTGTCCATGCGCCCGCGCTGGCCGTTCTGGGGGGGCAAAGCCTGGGCTCAGCCCGACACCCCCAAAGGGAGGGTTCCCCCCTCGGTGAGGGGCTCCAGACCCCCCCTCCCAGCCCCAGGGACGGTGCCAGGGCTGGCCCCGGTGCCCGTGTCCCCCTCCCCCATACATCACCCTCTCGCTGGGTCGCGGCGTCAGCAGCCAGGTGAGCTCTTACCTGCAGGGCTGGGCAAGCAGAGGAGCGAGGCTCAGTCTGGGGACCCCGCTGTGCTCCCCCTCCCCAAATTTCTGCCAGGCCCAGGCTCATCCCACCCCTCCCAGTCCCAGGAAACTCCCAGGACACCCCCACATCTTCCAGAACACCCTCAAATTCCTGGGGACATCCCCTGGGACACCTCCACATCCCCAGGGCATCCCCACATCCTTCCAGGACACCCCCACACTCCCAGGGACACCCCCACATTCCTGGGAAACACCTCCACATCCCTCAAAACACTCCCAGATCTCTGCAGGACATTCCAGAATCCCCAGGACCCCCCACATCCCCCGGGACACCCCCACATTCCCGGGGCCCCCCCAGATTCCCGGGATCCCCCCATTCCATGCCCTGAGCCGCACCAGGACTGCCTTTCTCGCTCCCTGCCGAGCCAAACTCCGCCGACTGCAGCTGCAGGGGGACAGGACAGGGTTACAGGGGTGACCCAAACCCCGGGCCGGGATCACAGCGGTGACCCCGGCAGGGTGGGGGGACAGGACAGGTCACAGGTGACCCCAAACCCCGGGGCAGGGTGGGGGTGACCCCAGCAGGGTGGGGGACAGCTGGCACCCACTTACCCGGGTGAGGGTGCTCCGGCCGGAGGCGGGGAGGGAGGAGCTCTTGGAGCTCGTGTGCAGGGCTGGGAGAGAGGCAGAGACCGTCAGGGACCTTTGGGGTCTTTTAGGGACCTTTGGGGACCTTTAGGGACCTCTGGAGATGGGTAGGGATGGGCAGGGATGGACTGGGATGATCTGGGACCATCAGGGATGGACTGGGACCTTTAGACAGGGGTGCAGGCAGGATTTGGGAGGTGCAGGTGGGATTTGGGATGTATAGATGGAACTTGGGAGTAGTGG
>NC_031790.1:2654371-2657050 GCF_001522545.3 Parus major
GCAGGTGGGATTTGGGAGGTGCAGGTGGGATTTGGGATGTACAGATGGAATTTGGGAGGTGCAGGTGGGATTTGGGATGGACAGAGGGGGGTGCAGGCAGCCAGAGGTGAGGAAGGACAGGGCCGGCATTCCGGGAGAACCGTCCCACTCACACGTGTGAAAAGGCGTCCGGTCTGGCAGCGAGCGAGTTTTCCTGCGGATCGGGAGAGACTTCTCCATCTCCTCCTTCAGGATCAGCTTCCCGAGGTTGGAGGTGACCTTGGGGACGAGGGGACACAGGTTGGGATCGGTGCCAGTGCCTTCCAGCCCCTCCCGAGCTGTGGCCCTGCCCCGACCTTGCTCAGCTCCTGCCGCTGGAGCTCCCGCAGGTTCTTCATCTCCTCCGTCAGATCCTCATCCTCCTCCTCACCTCTCTTGGACGCCATCCGCCTCCTCCACTCCGTCTCTGAGGGAAAAATGGGAACGTTCCCACCATTCCCAGCCTTTTCTGGGGTGTCCAGGAGGGAAAAGCCGCAGTTCCCACCTACCCACGACGGCCAGCGAGGGCGGGCAGGGCCAGTAGTCGGTCTCGATCTTGGCGGGCTGGTTGGGATCCGGGGGCTGTGCCGCCGGGAATTTGGAAGATTCGATGATCAAATCCTCTATGAGGTGCTTGCCGTGGTGGGCACTGGAATGGTGGTCTGGGGGGCACGGGGGGGGGTGAGACAGAATCCTGGGATAACCCATCCCATGGGATAGACCCCCCCTTCAGACTCACCTTTCTGCCGGTAGATCGGGGGCTTCTTGTAAATGTTGAGCTCTGTTGTGTCGGTCTCTGGAGATAAAAACGGGTTTGGGGTTGGGAGTGGGAGTTTGTGGGATTGGGAGCTCATGGGACTGGGAATTGGAGTTTGTGGGATTGAGAATTGGAGCTCATGGGGTTGGGATTGGGAGTTTGTGGGATTGGGAATGGGAGCTTGTGGGGTTGGGAATGGGAGCTCATGGGATCGGGAATCGGAGTTTGTGGGGCTGGAAGCTCATGGGGTTGGGAGTGGGAGTTTGTGGGATTGGGAATGGGAGTTTGTGGGGTTGGGAAGAGGCTCCAGGACACTTTGGGGGGCTCGGGCGGCTCTGGGGGTCCTGCTTTGGGGCCGGGGGGCCGTTACCGGGTCGGTGGAAGTGCTGGACGCTGCTGCGGGTCGGGGCGGTGCCCTGGCGCGAGGGGGGCAGTGGGGTGCTGCTGGGGGGGCGGCTCTCCAGCCACTCCCGGATAACCTGCAGGAAAACGGGATTGGGGATCAGCGAGACCCCTCCCCAGTTCAGCATCGCCCCCTCCTCCCCCAGCCCGGTACTCACCTCCGGAGACGGAGGAGGAGACATGGATTTGGGAGACAGGGAGCGCTGCAGAAGGCAAGGATTTAATTAATGTTAATATTTTCAAAACGAATTTTAACCATTTTAATAACCTTCATAAGCTGTGCTATGAATTAGCACGAATTTTAATGAATTTTAGGTATTTTTATGCTGGTATATTTTTCCCAGCAGCCCCAGCTCTGTGATCCTTCTATCCAGGTGGGATTCTCCCCCAAAAAAACCCAGGGAATGTCCCCTCACCTCCCGGCTCCGGGGCAGCTCCACGTGCTCCATGAGCGAGTAGGTGAAATGAGGTTCATAGATCATCAGGTCGGGGCGTTCGATGTCCAGGATCGCTTTGTCCTTGGGGATGGCAGCCAGGTCCTTGTAGCCCAGGACCTCGTTGTCCATTTTGGCCTGGGAGGAAGGGAAAACGCCCTCATTTGGGGCCAGAAGGGGATTTTTGGGAATGGGGAGTGCCAGAAGGGTGGAGAGGGGCACATCCCGACCCCGGGGATTGAGGGATGCAGTGGGAAGGTGGGAATGGATTGTTACCACGATGCTGGAGGGAGATCCGGGAACGCTGGATCCGCGAGAAGAACAGACGCTCCCAGGGGAGGTCAGTGGCTGCTGGACAGAAAAAGGGAGATTTTAGCCCAGGAAGAGACTCGGGGCATAGCAGGGGGAGCAGGGGACAGCCCTGTGGATCCCAGGTTCCCCGGGCGGACGGGGCACAGCCGGGAGGTGACAGCGGCTTGGCCAGGACACGCTGCCACTAGATGGTGCTGCCAGGCCGGGTTGGAGGAGGAGGAGGAGGAGGAGGAGCAGGAGCAGGAAGGCAGGGTCCTGCTGGCAGCAGCCCATGCCTGCCCCAGCCCTTGGCCACCAGCTCTGTGTGCCCTCCCTGCAGGGCTCCCCATCGTCCCGCACCCTGCCAGGACCCCAGCACCTCCAGCGCTTTCCCTGGACCCCCAACAATCCCCCCGGACCCCAAACACCCTCCCGGACCCCTAGCACATTCCCGGACCCCGAACACTCTCCCCGGACCCCCAGCACATTCCCGGACCCTCAGCACGCTTCCCTGGAGCTCCAGACCTTCTCTGGACCCCCCTGTTCTGTATCCCACCACCCTTTTCTGGACCCCCAGAAACTTGTTTGGTACCCCAACACCTTTTCTGAACCCGCAACACCTTTCCCGAACTCCCAACACCTTTCCCGAACCCCCAACACCCTCCCCGGACCCCAAACACCTTTTCGGGACCCCCAGCACCCTCCCGGACCCCCAATACGCTCCCCGGACCCCCAACACCTTTTCGGGACCCCCAGCCCCCTCCCCCAGCCCCTCTT
>NC_031790.1:2657321-2670339 GCF_001522545.3 Parus major
CACGTCCCCGCTGCCCAATATCGAGGTGCCACTGTCCCCCCTCCCCGGGCAGGGCACGGGCGGGGACCCCCTGCTCACCTCTGTGTTTCCACATCCCCCTGGGCTCCGCCACCGCGCTGGGGCTCCGATCTTCCCTCTGCAAGACAGCACAGAGGGGACTGGTGAAGCCACCGCTTGTCCCCACGCTGTCCCCGCGGTCCCCCGTGCCCGCTGCCGCTGCCCGGGGGCTGCTGACGGTGCTGGCGAGCGGAGCGGCGGCGCTGACGCCCTTTTGTCCCGCGGCCTCGAGAAGGCTCCAGCGGCAGCGGGACGGGCTCGGCCCCCCACAGCCCCCGGGCCTGGCTGCGCTCTCAACCCACAAAGCCGCACACAAAGGGGAAAATTCCCCATTCTCCTCCAAACTTCTCCTTTCAGGAGGGAAAAGCTCGTGGCGGTGCCGGCGCGGGGAGCCCCGAGCCCGCGGGGGGTGAGGGGGTGCCAGCGCCTCTGGGGACACCGACCCCGCTGTCCCCCAGCCCCGCGGCTCCCAAGAGCACAGAACTCGCTCCCGTGGGGCGCAAAGATGGAGCGGATCGGAGAAATCCGGGAGTATCCTGGAGCAGAGAGCTCCGTGTCCCCTCCCTTGAGCCCCCCCGGCCACAAAGGACCCCCAGATTTGTCACCGGGACGGGGTTTAACGCTCTGAGCCCACCGCCAGCACCTCCCCGCCCTGCCGGGGGGCGCACGGCTGGGACGGGCTCGGCACAAGGGTGACATTGTCCGGGAGGGCACAGCCCTGAGCTCACACTTTCCAGGGCCGGAGCCAGCCTTGCCCCGCGCCTCGGGACCCCGGCGGGGACGCGGTGACAGCGAGCAGATGGATGCGATGGCGGAGAACGGCAGCGGCGGGAGGGTGGGTGCGGGGCCGGCCGGGAAGGAAAACAAACCCGAGCCGGGGGTGCGGAGAGACGCCACAAAACCGGCCAGGGCTGCACAAGCAGCTCGGTCACGGTCCCCCCCCCCCGCCCCTCTCCGAGCTCTGGGGACGCGGGGACAGCTTATCAGGCTCAGGCAGAGAGCCACCGCCCCGATGGCAGCCGCGTTCCCCATGGCAACCTCCAATCTCCCCGCGGCTCCGCGGCCAGGTCCCCGCGTGGGCCCAGATAAGGGCGGCTCGGCGTGTTTGGGATTTTCCTGGCCGGGAGGGCGAGGGGGAGCGGGAACAGGAGCGGGGAAAGCAGCGGGTCCCCACTCTCGGGGCGATACTGAGGGGGACCCACGGCGCGGGGAAGGAAAAGAGCCGGGCAGGAAGCGTGGGAAGAGGGAGAGATGGAGAATGAATGGATGGATGGATGGATGGATGGATGGATGGATGGATGGATGGATGGATGGATGGATGGATGGATGGATGATGGATGGATGGACAGGACACGTGCGGGGCTCACCGGGATTCAGGGGTGCCGGTGCCCCCCCCCGTGCCGGTGGAGCCAGGAAGAGGCCTGTTCCCTCCTCCCCACCCCGAGGAAATCCGGATTTGACTTTTCGCAGCCGCCAAAGCCATCAGTGCCCGGCCCCGGGCCAGGGGCCAGGCCGTGAGAACCCCCCCGGCACCGCCCGGGGGGAGCGGGAGAGGACCCCCAGCCTTCCTCCCATCGCTCTCCTCCTCAGCCTCCCTTCCCTGCCCGAATTGTGGCGCGGCTGGCGCGGCTCGCAGCCAGCAGTGAAAGGCGGGGGGACACCCGGGGTCATAAGTTCCCCGAACAGAAGGTTCCCGCCAGCCCTGGGAACGGTGTCCGGTGTTCCCAGCCCAGCCCAGCCCAGCCCCGGCCTCCTCCTCCTCCTGCTCCTCCTCCTCCCATCAGAAGCTCCAGACAAACAGCGCAGGCCAGGCCCAGAACATCCTCCCCGCTCACCGGGGAAACCGAGGCACCGCCACACGCGGGGCCCCACCGGCAACTTGATCGCGACAACGACAGCCCCGGGGAGCACGCGGGTCCCCGAGCCGCGGCTCGCGGCTCGCCGGTGTCCGGTTCCTCTTTTGTCCTGTTTGTTCCGCTCCCCGGGGCTATTGACAGCCCATCGCTTCCGAGCCGCCGCGTCCTGCCCGGGGACCTCGGTGGCCTTAAAAGCCACCAGCTGCCAGCCCCGGGCGTTTTTCCACGGCTGCGATGGACGGTGCATCCTGCCGAGGGCGCAGGGATGCTCCGTGCCTCAGTTTCCCGGGATGGGAGGTGGATGGGGAGTGGGGGGAGTAGGAACAATCCGCCCACAGCATCCCGGAGCGGATGGAGGTGAAGGAGGCATTTCCACCTCCCCGGTTCCTCCCATCCGTGGAATCTGGGCCAACGCAGCTGCCCCCAGCCCTGCCAGGAGGCTCCGAGCCCCTCAGGTTTACAGGGGGGAGACGTGGCCTGAGCCCCAAAACTCGGGGGAGTTGTGGGGGGGTCTTTTTCCGGCCCCCCTGCCCCGATGGCCACCCCGCAGCCCGCTCTGGGCCGCGCCTCACGTGGCTCCTAATCTGGGATTAAAGCGGGATTAGCCTGCTCATCCCGCACGCGGAGGGACCCGCTGGGGATGTGTGAGGAGGCCGCGCCCCCCGGGGCTCCCGCTGGGGGTTTGAGGGTGTCCCCGCGCCCCTCAGATCCCCCCGGTTCTGCCAGTCCTGGGATCAGCCCCCACGGCGTTGGGTACCCCGGGGTGGGGGGGGCCCGGGCACCCCAATTCCGCTCATGGGGCCAGCGCAGCGAGGCTCGCACCCCACAGGACACCCGGGACGTGGCCGGGGGGTCCCGAGGGGGCGGGGGCTGGCCCAGGTTTGCCTGGGAGAGGCTGGAATTGGCCCAGCCTGGCCACCCACCCTGCACGGCCACAGCCCGGAGCTGAACCCCCCCGGAGACGGCTCCATCCACGGCCAAGAGATGGGGGGACGCGCTTTGAGCCCCAAATTCTCCCTCTAAATCAGCCCCCGATGCTTCATGGCGGTGGGGGAATGGGAATTTGGCCCCTCAGGGCTTTGCCAGGGGGGTTAGGGTGCTCCAAAATTCCGTGTCCTCGGCAAAACCGCGACCGCCACAGCCAGGAAGCATCAAACCCTTCACGGAGGGGGAGGATTGGGGGGCGCCCCCCCAGCAACAGCGCTGAGACCCCACAAATTCACTCCGCAGGTGCAGCTGGGAAGGGCTGGGCCGTCCCAGCCTCCTCCCTTGGGATCCGCGAATCCAAATCCAAATTCAGCGTCCCCAGGGAAGGGGGACAGGGGTGTCCCGGGCTGGGGGGAGCTGGGAGCGCTGCGGTGCCGCGGGGGGGGCTCGGGGAGGGCTCAGCCCTGGAGACGCTGTCCCCGCGTCCTCCTCCTCGGGTCCCCGCCCTTCCCATCCCCGCGTCCCCCCAACAACAGCAGCAGCGCCGGACAAGGGGGGGGACAAAATGTGGGGCACCCCCGACCCCCCTCCCAGCTCCCCCCGCCAGCGGCGGCACCGAAAAGCCACGGGAAAAGGAAAAGCGGCGGCCGCGAACCGGCCCTGCCGCTCCTCCCCGGCGGCCTGTGCCCCCCAGCCGTGTCCCCAGCCGTGTCCCCAGCCGTGTCCCCAGCCGAGACCCGCGGCCGCGCACTCACCTAAGGCCGGGGGCAGCGCATCCCTGCGGCCGCGGGGGGCTGCGGGGGGCTGCCCTGCGCTTGCTCCGCTCGCCCGGCCACCGACTCGCGCCTGGGCTCCCGGGGCTGCGGCGGCTGCGGCGCATCCGAGAGCGTGACAGGGGGGCGCGGGCGGGCGAGCGGGCGGGCGAGAGGGCGAGGGAGCCTCTATCTGCCCCCGCCAGCCCCGATAACCGCGGCTGGGCGGGCGGGCGTGCGGGGGAGGCTGCGTGGAGCGCTGGGTGGGAGGGTGGAGGAGTGCGTGGCTGCCCGGGGGGGGTGGTGGCCGCGTGGGTGCCTCTCCCCAGCTCGCTGCCGCCTCGGTCCCTTTCCCAACAAGAGGAGAATTAGCCGGCATCATGACGAAGCAGTATTGGCTGCCGCTCCTCTCGCTTCCCCAGCACAAAGAGTGAGGAAAACGGGAATAACCCGGCCTGAGCCGCTGCCAGGGACAGCCCGGACCCCCAGCACACCCCCAGCCCCCGCCGGGCATCGGGCGCGGCAGCCCCCGCTCCCCCCCGCAGCTCCTCGGAGGGGTTTTGGCAGCTCCCAACCCCTCTCGGGGTGGGGACTGAGCACCTCAGGGGGCTGCGGCAGAGAGCGGGGGGCACCTTCCACACAACCCGACCCCCAGGCTGGGTCTGGGGGCACCGCACCCACCCCTCGCTGCCCTGGGAGGGGAAATCCAGCGGGAATTTCCATCCGCGGGATCAGCGCAGCCCAGGGAAGGCTGGGAGGGGTTGGGAATCTGTCAAAATGGAGCGCTGGGCTCTGGCGGGGAGAGCTGATTCCCCCCGCACCCCAAGCCCCCCACACCCTGGGGGTCGCGGTCCAGCCCCGGGCCGGGAGAAGGGCTGGGCAGGGCAGGGAGGCTGCGGCACCTCCATCCCTCCGGAGCCGCTCGGAACGGGATCCCGCATCCTGGCACGGCAGCGGAGCCGCGGCCGGACCCCGCCGGGGGCGGCGGGGCTGCGTTGGTGCCGCAGCGCCGGGATCCGGAGTCTATTCCCGGCTCTGTGTGGGAGCGCTGCCTGGTGACAGCAGCTCCCTTCCCGGGGCTCCTCCTCGCTGCTCCTGCTCCTTGCTGCCTCTGTTTCCCCGTACCCTGCTCAGGAAAGGGCTGCTGGACCCCTCTGGGTGCACATCTGGGGCGGGTGCGCGCTCAGGAGCGCACATCTGGAGGGGCATGGACACGCGGGGGGAGGCAGCGTCCAGGGATGGGCAGGCAGGCCGCACATCTGGGCAGGAGCACACCCGGGGCCGCACATCTGGGCAGGAGCACACCCGGGGCCGCACATCTGGGCAGGAATACAGCCAGGGCCGCACATCTCGGGGGGGCTACAGGCCCAGAGGTGAGCACCTGGCGGGGATCCACCCCCAGGGGATTCACACTCGTGTTCCTTGACGCCAGGGCAGCCCGGCTCGCTGGAGCATCCCGGCCTGGGCTCCGCCGCGCCGAGGGGGCTCCGCCGGCCTCAGCCGCCCCCCGGGGCCGTGCCCGTGAATAATAGAGGCTGCGGCCGCCTCCCCCCCGCCTCTAACCCAGTTTCTCAAGCATGAAGACGATCGCAGCGGCTGCTCGGCGGCTGCCACCTGCGCCCGGGGCCGCTCGGGTGCCTGACCCGGCCGTGGCACCCGCCGAGGCTCGGCCTCCCGGCCCAGCGCGCCGCGGTGCCCGCGGGGACGGCGGGAGGAGTTTGGGGACGCCCCGATCCGGCTCCAACCCGCTCATGCACGCACTAAAAGCCAAACCCGGCCACGCGCGCCAGAGCCCCGGCCCCGCTCGGTCACCCCTTGTCAAAGCCGAAGTCCCGAGAGGGTGCTGGGGGGCGCGGGGCGTGGGGCTGGGGGATCGGGCCCTACCTTCAGGGGAGCCCATGGCCCGCCGCGGGCAGCGCTGCGTGTCCGCCGGGAGCCATCCCCGAGCCCAGCATCCCCTCCCCTGCGCCGCACGCACGTTGCCACAGCGACCGCCTCCCGCCGCAGGCGCCCGGGATGGAGCGCGGAGGGTGGGCAGGAGCAGCCCCCGGGATCGGAGAGGGATGGAGGGAGGGCAGGAACAGCCCCCGGGACCGGAGAAGAATGGAGGGTGGGCAGGAGAATCGGGGTTTGGGGAGGGATGGAGAAAGTGCAGGACAATCGGGGTTTGGGGAGTGATGGAGGGGGGGCAGGAGCATCCTCTGGATTTACTGAGGGATGGAGGAAGTGCAGGACAATCTGGATTTAGGGAAGTATGGATAAAGTGCAGGAGCGTCCTCTGGATTCACTGAGGGATGGAGGAAGTGCAGGAGCAGCCCTCGGTCTCCCCACCCTGCGGTATGGGTCCAAGGAGCATTTCCGCAGCCCCAGGGGGCACAACCCCTGTGCCCCCTCTGTGCAGCACCTGCCTGACCCCAAAATGCCCCCAGGGCCTCCCTACAGGGCTCGGGGGCGACACCCAGAGGATCCCGGTGACCTCCACGCTGCGAGGGCACCCGGACACCCCCAGGGGACACCAGTCCTGTCACCCCCGGGCCAGCTCATCCAGCTCCCAGGGGACCCCTCTGTCGCGTGCCGAGGGCAAGGAGTGGGGGGTTTGTGGTGGCCACGATGGTTTGGGGTGGCCTCGATGGTTTGGGGTACCCAGCGTCTCTGAGGCCGGGGGGGCTCTGGGGAGGCGCCCCCGGTGCCCATGCACGGCCCCCTCGGACCCCCCAGGGCATCCCCAGCCCCTGGGAAAGGCTGGGAGCAGACACCCTCCAGTGCACTTTCTGCACAGAGGACATTCCTGTCCCCACCTCCGCCCCCCGCCCCAGGTCTCACCTCAAAAAACAAGAAAGAAACAGCGCGAGGGGTTTTTTTCTCTCTCCTTCTCCAGCCATAATTAAAAAGGACTCACCCTTCCGAGCCCTTTCTATCCAGGGAGGTCGAGAAGAAAGAGAGGGGAGGAAGGGGAAAAACCCTGAAAGAAAAGAGAGGAAGGGCTTGGGAAGGAGAAGAGAGAAGAAAAAAAAAAAAAGAAAAAGGGACAGGGGAAAAATTAAAGCGGAGATCACACAAAGGGAACTCCTCTACCTTTGAAGCTTTGGCTAAATTGAGGAGGGGGCGGCGGGGGCAGGGAGGGTCCGGACCCAGTCGGCTCCTTTCTCAAAGCCTTCTCCTTTCAAGAATGTCTCGAATTCCTGCAGGAACAAGGAGCCGAGGCTGTGGGGCCGAAGGAAACGGGAGGGGAAGAGAATCAAATCACCGTGGTTAATTCCGGCCGCCACACCTGGGCAGCGGCGCTTTGTTCGGCCCTAATTGCGGGCTGTTGCATTTCCCCGATCCTTTAAAGCCTCACTGAACTCAAACTGTTATCATTTTGTCCCCACTGCTCCCCCCAGCCCGGCCCGGCTTTGTAGGGGCTGGGGGAGCCCCGGTTCGGGGATTAGGTCCCCCCCAGGGTCCGGTGCCACCTCCCAGGGCATTGTCACAGGTGATTATGGGGAGGGGGACAGCGGTGAGATGGGGAGGGGGCGGCCGGGGTGGTGGGTCCGGCAGGGAGGAGAGGGGGGATCGTGATGGTGACAGCGTGAGGGGGGTGGGATTTAGGGGAGACAGAATGAGGGGATGGGATTTGGGGGGAACAAACTGATGGGAAGGGGATTTGGGGAAATAAGGGGAACAGGGTGAGGGGGGTGAGATTTAGGGAGAACAGGATGAGGGGGGTGGCCTGGGTGGGGATCAGGGGGTACCAGAGTGATGCCCTGAGTGTGGAGAACAGGGGGTGCCACCCTGGGTGCCACCCCGAGGGTGAGGCCAGGTGAGGGGACAGCAGGGCCCAGGGCGATGCTCTGGGGGAGCTTTGGGTACCACAGCAAGTACCAGGTGATGACCTGGGTGGGGACAACAGGGACACCAGGGTGGCACCACTATGAGGGTGACACCTTGGGGGCTGTGATGGGCGCCGGCCCTGGGTGGGGACAATGGGAACACCACTGCAAGGGTGACACCCTGGCATCAGCTCAGGGTGGGGACAACACCGGGCACCCCCCGCTGGCACATCAGGGGTGATGTTCTGTGGGGTAAAACGGGGTGTGGGGTGTGAACCCCTCCGGGGGAGCAGCGGGTGCCACCCTGAGTGTGGTGTCCTTGTCCCCAGGGTGCTGCAGCCAACCTTCAGGATCCCAAATCCCGGGGAGTCCCCATCAGCCACCACCTTCACCCTCCTGCTTCTGTCCCCAAGCTCGGGGTGGTGGCACAGGGGGGATCCCCCATCCTGACAGGCACGGGAAGGAAAAGTCTGGAAAAGGCCCTGAAGTCTGGACACTCACTTTTATTTCCCTGGGGTTTCCTCCTTTACACCAAGAAACTCTCAAGTCTAAAGGTTTAGGCCTAAAACCGACTCAAACAACAGAATTGGTCAAAACACACAAAATACGATCGACAGCAAAATAAAAACCAGCGAAAGGCGGCTTCTCTCTGGCCTGGTGGCACCCACAGCGCCCCCGGCCCAGGCAGCGCCACCAGGAGGGGACACGGACCCTTCCCCTCAATAAATAACATGGGGACCCCACGGGGGGGACACAAGTGCTGGCCCAGGGGGCTGCGGGCATGGAATCCCAGCCCAGAGGGGACATCCCAGCCTGGAGGGGACATCCTGCTCCAGAGGGGACATCCCAGCCTGGAGGGGACACCCCCAATAGGAGACACCCCACCCCAGAGGGGACACCCTTCCCCAGAGGGGCTGGCCTTGACCATCCCCAGAACCCATCCGTGGGCCCAGGGGGAGCGGGGACGTGTCCGGGGGTGGTGGCACAGGGACACCGGGGGCTGACAAGGGGACAAAGGCACTAGGTGAGGAACGTGGATTCCACGGGATGCTCCGGGGATTTGGGACCCCCGTGGACATCTCCTAAGGGTCTGGGTACCACAGGATGCTCCAGGGATTTGGGATCCCACTGACCATCCCTGAGGGCATTGGACACTTTGGGATACTCCAGGATTCAGGACTCACTGAGCACCCCTGAGCAAGTCACAAATTCCCTGGATTCCCTGGGATTAGGGGAGTCACAAATTCCCTGGATTCCCTGGGATTAGGGGAGTCACAAATTCCCTGGATTCCCTGGGATTCCTGATCGGCATCACATCCCACCCCCAAACCGTGCCCTCCCCACCCTGGGGGCGCTTCCAACCCATTTTTAATAAAACAAAGAAAATCTCTGGGAACCAGGGGAGTTCGGGCCTGGCTGGGGGGAACTGAACGGCTCTGGAGAGAACCAAACGGGCTCCAGGGGAACCTGAACGGGCTCCAGGGGAACCGAACAGGCTCCAGAGGAACCTGAACGGACTCCGAGGGAACCGAACGGGCTCCGAGGGAACCGAACGGCTCCAGCCAGGCCGGGGGTTACGTGCGGGGGCCGCGGGTGCGGCGGGAGCGGCGAGTGGGGGACGAGGAGCCCACGAACTCGAACTGCTTCTGCCGCTCGGCGTTGGGGAAGGGCAGCTGGCCCCGGTAGAGGCGCTTGATGAAATGAGCCTCGCGCTGGTTCTGGCGGCTGCGGGAGGCGCGGCGGGGCCGGCCCCGGCGGGTGAAGGCCATGTACCAGCCCTCGTAGCGCGCGTTCTGGAAGGCCGTGTAGTTGTTCTCCAGCACGATCTCGGTGAAGATGCAGTCCTTGCTCTTCCCGTTGGGCTGCGGGGAGAAGGAGGAGAGAGGGGGTTGGGGTGGGACTTGAGAAGGGTTGGAATGAGCCAGCCCATCTCTGGTGGCCTCCAGCCCGTCTCTGGTGGCCTCCAGCCCGTCTCTGGTGGCCTCCAGCCCGTCTCTGGTGGCCTCCAGCCCGTCTCTGGTGGCCTCCAGCCCGTCCCTGACACCCCCCCAAGAGCATCTCCGCCAGCCCCAGCTGACCCCTGACACCCCACAGACCATCTTTGTCACCACCCTGACACCCCTCAGCTCATCCCTGTGACCCCCAGCCCACCCCTGCCACCCTCCAATCCGACCTTTATCACCCCAAACCCATCTCTGCCATCCCTAGCCTGGTTTTGTCACTGTCCCTGACGTCTCCAGTTCATCTCTGTCACCCCCAGCCCACCCCTGCCAACCCCCAGGCCCATTTTGTCACCTCTAAAACCCATTTGTGTCACCCCAGAGCCCATCTTGTGTCACCTCCATCCCATTCCTGCCACTCCCTGGGTCACCTTTGTCACCATCTTTGGAACAGCCCAGCTCCTGTCACCCCCAGCCTGCCCCGCCACCTCCCAAAAACACCTTGATCACCCCAAAACCCACCTTGATCACCCCAAAACCCACCTTGATCACCCCAAAACCCACCTTGATCACCCCATTCCCTATGGATTCAAGCCCCGGACACCAGGAGCAGCTCCCTGGATCCTCCCCAGCAGCCTCCAGGGAGGAAGAGGGAGCCCCCCAGAGCCCCCGAGGATGGGGGGATCAGCCCAGCCAGGATCCCCGGCTGCTCCCCGGGGATTTGGGGTGTCCAGGACTCACCTTCCCGATGAGTTTCCCCCTCTTGCTCATGCAGATGTACTTCTCGCTCTCGGCGCCCTTGATGCGCACGCGGCTCCCGAAGGTGTCCGTCTCCACGATCAGCTTGGCTGCGGGGAGGGGACGTGTCCCGGGGGGCTGTGACACCCCCAGACCCCAAATCCCCCCTGTCCCCATCCCCATCCCCACTGCTTCCCTCTCCCAAAAAAAAGAGGGGGAAAATAAATGTGATTTCTTTGGGAAAAGGAGTTGTTCCTTTCTGCGGCACTGGGCTGCCCCAGGTTCCTCCAAGGAAGTTTTTCCCGGGATTATTTTTGTCTCTTGGAGGAATCTGGATCCTTCTGAGACCCCTCAGGGGAAGGAAACTTTTCATTTTCCAGGGAATTTCCCTATCCGTGATGCCAAAGAGACCCAAATTGGGCAGGTGATGAAGGTACAGCCCCAGAAATTCTGCAGATTCGCCAGGAATTCTGTGGATTCTCCAGGACCAGACCAAACCCAGCACCAACCAGGCTCCTTTTCCCCATTATTCCTCCACAACATTCCCAGCTCCAGAGCTGCGTGGAAATCTGGGAGTGCAGGCAGGAGAATCCAGGGAAAACAAATAAAAATAAATAGATAAAAAAAAAAATAAAAATTAAAAATAAATATAAATAAAAATAAAATAAATAAATAAAAATTAAAATAAAAATAAATAAAAATGAAAATAAAATTGGGGAAAATGAAAACAAAAGCGGGGGAAAGTAAAAATAAAAGTGGGGGGTAAAAAGAAAAATAAATGAGGAGGGGAAAAACAAAAAAAATAAATGCAGGGGAGAAAAAATAAAAACGAGGGAAAAATAAAAAATAAAAGCTGGGATCTGCCCACCAGTGATGGATATTTAGGAGGAGGATGTGGGGATCAGAGGATTTTTCTCTGGGAAAAGCTGTTTTGTCTGCAGGAAGGGATTACAAAGCACCAACCCCTAAATCTGGGAATTATAAACACTGCACAAAACCAGAGAAATCCACGATTTTGGAACTTTTGAGGTCAGGACTGACTTTTCCCAGAGAAACAATTCTTTTAAATATAATTTTTTTTGTTTTTTACGCGGATTTTTTAGGCGGAGCCGGAATTCCCACATCCCACCTAGAGAACAATTTGGGAAGAGGCGCTTCCCGGGCGATTCCCTGAGCTCCGGCCGGGGTCGGGACAGCTCCTCACCGAATTTGTTGCCGTCCTCGGCGGTGGCCGTGATCCTTTTTCCGCGGACCTGGACGTGCTTGCCGCTGGTCCGGCTGTAGAGTTGGTACTCGCGGATCTGGCGGCGGCTCAGCTGGTCCGTCATGGCCCCCTGGTCCCTCACGTACTGGTTAAAATTAGGAGACGGTTGGTTCTCCCCCTTCGTTTTCCAAGGGAAAAAATGGGATCAATTCGTTTTTTGGGATGGCGAAGAGAAGGAGAGGGTGGGAGCGGGGTGGTGGAGCCTTTTTGGGAGTTTGGGGTGGGAAAAGTGAAGTTTTCCCGGTTTCCAAGCAAAGCAAGGGTGAGGGGAAGGATTTGCCCCTCGCGCGCCCCGGGGGTGGCTCAGCGGGAATTTGGGACGCGCTGGGAAGTGGAAGCTGAGCTGGGGAAACACCCGGTGGGTCCCACACGGGGGGTGTGGAGCCCTAAATCACCCCCAAAATCCCAGGAGCGGGTGCCCCAAATCCCCGGATCTGCATACCCCAAATCCCCCAGGAGCTGATACCCGAAATTCCAGGAGCGGGTGCCCCAAAACCTGGGCGTCCCAAATCCCGGGAGCGGGTCCCCAAAATCCACCGGGAACGGGTGCCTGAAATCCCCCAGGAGCTGGATATCCCAAATCCCCGGAGCTGATACCCGAAATCCCGGGAGTGGAGCCACCCGCTCCCAACCCACCCTGGGAATGGGATAAACGCTCCTGGGATCCCAAAACAGCTCGGTGGCTTTTCCTAAACGCGGGATATTTGGGGGGGAAAGCGGAGATGTTTAGGGCAGGTGAAGAGGGGGACTTGGGGTCCTCTCTCCCAACTCCAACCAGAACATCCCAAGGGAAAACTCGGCTCAATCCCGGTGCAAGGGGCATTTGGGGCACCACCTGCGGGACCCCAAAAGCAGCCCTGAAGGAGCTGAGATCCAGGGGTGCCATCTCCTGCTGGGAGAGGGGCACATTTGGGGTCCTGCCGCTGCTTTGGGGTGCACGGTGTCACCTCGGGGTGGTCAGGACCTGCCTCCCGCATTCCCAGGATGCAGAATCTGGGAATTCCCAGAGGTTCTCCAGCCCTGGGAGGGTGGGGGGCAGTGTCCGACCCCCCAAATCCTTCCCCACCACCTTCGTGCGCTGCCGGGATCTGCTGTAAAGCCTTTGGGGTCGGTGGGATGGGACTGGGGGGGGCCCTCTCCATCAAAGGCGCTTCCCTTCCCTTCCTCTCTCATTTTCAAAGAAATAAAAGCATTTACCTTGGGAAGGGGGAAAACAAAAAAAGAGAGGAGGAAAAAGGAGAAGAAAGGTCCCGAGGATGTTTTAATGGCTCGGGGGCCGCAGCCCCGGGGGTTTTGTTCGGGCGCTCGAGCAAAGGGTGCTGATATGGAACAGTGGATTTTAAAAGCTGCCACTTTTCTAAAGCTCACAAAAAAAAAAAAAAAAAAAAAAAAAAAAAAAAGGGTGTGAGCAGTCCCCAGAGGGTGTGGGGGAGAGGGGAGGGGGTGTCGAACCTCGCACCCCCCCGCCAGGAGCGGTCAGGCCCCGTTAACACCCTCGGGGCGAGCCCGGGGGCTCCGGGAATTCCTCCCTGGCCGGGCCGGGCTCCGTGCCAGCGTCACCCGCACCCTCCGGAGGGGCTGGGGGCGGCCAGCACTGACCCCCCCCTCCAGAGGGGACACGGCCCCACGGGCACCATCCCTGCTCGGAGCCACTCGGGATGGGACCCCCGGG
>NC_031790.1:2671769-2673461 GCF_001522545.3 Parus major
GCCTCGGGGCCGGGAGCTGTGGGCACATCCCGGGGAGCACGGGCAGCCCCGGGGGTGGGCACGGGCTGGAGCGGCAGCGCTGCCGTGAGGCAGGAACGGCCCCGGGACCCCCCGGACCCACCGCGGCGGCTCCCAGCCCCAGCCCGGGGTGCGGAGCGGGGTTAACCCCCCCAAATACCCCAGCCCGGGGTGCGGAGCGGGATCAACTCGCCCACCACCCCATGGCTGCCCCACAGCCGGGACAGCCCTGGAGAGAGGGGTTCGGGTCCCCTCTGTGACACCTGGGGGGCTCCGGGGCCCCCCCAAATCCCGGTGCCGGGTCAGTGGGATCCGATCCTGTCCCTGCTGCTCCCCCGATCCCCCTCCGTGCCCTTCTCACAGCACCCCACGGCCGGGGGGCAGCGCTGACCCCCCAAATCCAGGGCAGCAGCTCCAGCCGGGGTGGGGGGTGCCCCAAATCCCCCCCCGGCAGCAGCGTGGGGAGCCAGGAGTGCAAAATGTGCTTTATTAGGGAACCACACCACCACCACCACTGGCTGCTGCTGCTGCTCCAGCCTCGGCCGCACCTGGAAGGGAAGGAGGGAAAAATGGGATTTACCCGCAGGGAAGCCCTGGAGACCCCGCGGTGGGGACGGAGCCGCCCCCCAGGGCTCTCCCAGCTCCGGGATTGCTCATCCCAATCCTCACCTGGCCCGGCTCCGATGGAATTCCCGTTATTTCTTCGGTGCTGCTTTCCTGCCCCGGCCGGCCCCGCGCCCCTGCGGGAACGGAGAGGGGCTGAAGGTGGGGAGGGGGCCCCAAAACCGCGCTTCTCCCCCATTTTTGGGTCACTGTCCCCGGCCAGGAGCTCCCTGGGATAATCCCAAGGGATAATGGGAGGCAGCTCCTACCTTGGGGGGAAGGGGATCCTCACGGGCCAGGCTGTTCCTGCCGGGGGGAGAAGGGGAGTGTTGGGATTGGGGTCCCGGCCCTGGGGGATCCCCCCGCTCCAGGATTTCCATACTCACGGCTCATCCTCCTTTTCCAGCTTCCTTTTCTACGGGAGAGAGACGGAGATGGAGGATAAGGACTCTTCCTCGCTGACGGATGAAGGCCATGGCTCATCCCCTTGGAGAGGAATTTGGGGTGCCTGCCCCCCTTCCCCGTGCCACAGGGACCCCAAAACCCCTCCGACCCCTAAACCCCTCCAGTGCTGACCTTGGTGGCACCACCTTTCCGGGCACTTGAGGCCTTGGGAGGCTTCTCGGGGGTCTCCTCTACTATTTCCTCTTCCTCATCCTCATCCTCCGAGCTGAAGTTTGTCACTGCGGGAGAGCCCGGCTGAGCCCCGAGACCTCGGGGACACCCGAGGGGGAACAGGGACACTCACGGGACACTCGAGGGGTTGGGGACACTGGGGGGAGACTCACAGGACACTCGGGGGGGGTTGGGGACGCTCAGGGGAGACCCGAGGGGAGTTGGGGACACTCAGGGGAGACCCGAGGAGGGACAGGGACACTCACAGGACACCCGAGGGGAGGTGGGGACACTCAGGGGACACTCACGGGACACGTGCTGGCCACTGACATAGACGGGACCGGAGCCGCTTCGCAGCCGGAAAGTCACAGGTGGGGTCAGTTCCACTCCCGCCAGCGTGGCCTGGAAAACGGGAATGGAAACAATTCGCGACCGTTCCCGGAGCGGGAGCAGCCC
>NC_031790.1:2676133-2677276 GCF_001522545.3 Parus major
TTTTGGGGTTCCTGCCCTGGGGGTCCCTGTCCTCACGGGGGGTGGTCCCAGATTTGAGGGGTTTCAGCTTTTGGGGTCCCTGCCCTGGGAAGGGGTCCCAGTTTTGGGGGTCCCTGTCCATAGAGGAGGTTCCCTGTCCTGGGGGGGTCCTAGTTTTGGGGTTCCCATTTTGGGGTTCACAGAGCTGAGGGGTCCCAGCTTTGGGGGATCCCCGTCCTCAGGGGGACATCCCAGTCCTGGGAGGGGTTTTTGGGGGGTTTCCCCAATCCAGGATGATCCCAATCCTTGGCGGGGGTCCTGGTTTTGGGGGGGGTCTCAGTCCCGGTTTTGGGGGGTCTGGGAGGAGGAGGAGAACCCCAAAAGGAAGAAAATCCCCCAGAATGAGAAGACAGGAACCCCAAGGGGAGGGAAAACCCCATGAAAGCGGGGAGAAGACCCCCAAAAAGGGGGAGAGGGTCCCCAAAACGGGAAGAGGGACCCCCGGAGGGGACGTTTGTCCCCAGGGGTGTCACAGCTGTCCCTGCTCCGTGTCCAGCCCCGCCTGGAGCTGGCCTGGGCCATCAAGGCTCACCAGCACGCCCAGGTCTACTTCAACGTGAGTCTGGGGGATCCTGGGGGGGTTTTGGGGGGTTTTTGGGGGGTCCCAGCTCATCCTTGGCCTCCCCGTGCAGCTCATCTCCTCCGTGGACCCCAAATTCCTCAACCTGACCAAGGTGGACGACCGGATTTACGAGGAATTCCGCCGGAGCTTCCGGGACCTGCGCGTCGACCTGCTGGACCCCGAGGAGCTCAAATCGGAGCCGGCCAAGGCGGTGGGTGGGAGTTGGGGGGGATTTTGGGGGGTCCCCCCGTTTTCCTGGGGTTTTTGGGGTGTCCTGGGGTTTTTTTTGGGGTGCTGAGGGTGGTTTTAACCCCTTCATTCCCTCCCCTCCCCAGAAGTGGCGCCCGTTCTGTCTCCGCTTCGAGGGGGTGGTGGAGGATTTCAACTACGGAACGCTGCTGCGCCTGGATTCCCGCCGGGAATACACCGAGGAAAACACCATTTTCGGTGGGAAAAACAGCATTTTCGGGGGGAAAAACAGCATTTTCGGTGGGAAAAACAGCATTTTCGGTGGGAAAAACAGCATTTTTGGTGGGAAAAAC
>NC_031790.1:2677376-2682266 GCF_001522545.3 Parus major
GTCCATCCCAGCCCCTGTGTGCCGTGGCACCGTGTCCGATGCCGTGTCCCTCCCCAGCCGGCCTGGAGCAGGAGTTCGAGGTGACAGTGAGGCCGACGCCGTCGTCGCAGCGCTGCCAGCTCCGGGGCCGCTGCATCCTGCGGGCCGCCGAGGAGTCCCTGGAACTGCGGCATCCGCGGAGCCGGGAGCCGCTGTTCCGCTGGCCCTACCGCTTCCTGCGCCGCTTCGGCCGCGACAAGGTCAGCGGCGCTCGGGGAGCCCGGCCCGGGCTGGCCCGGGCACCGGGGGACCGAGCCCTGCCCTCCCTCCACAGGTGACCTTCTCCTTCGAGGCCGGCCGGCGCTGCGAGTCCGGAGAGGGCAACTTCGAGTTCGACACCAGGCAAGGCAATGAGATCTTCGCGGCCATCGAGGCGGCCATCGAGCTCCAGCGGGGCCGTGGTGCAGAGGAGTCGCGCCGGGGAGGCCCCGCGGACGAGGGCCTTGACCGGGCCGCTCCGGCCGGGCGGGCGCAGGGCCGCGAGGAGCACGAGGGCCCCTCTGGGGAGGCCAAAGGGCTCAAGGCCAAGGCGGCGATGCCCCCTGGGGCAGGGGAGTGCTCGGGGCCTCTCCAGCCTTCGCGGGGTGCGGATTTTCCCTACACCGAGCCCCGCCGTTCCCCACGGCAGAGGCCGGACGGCGCCGAGGTGGAGCCCGAGTATGCCGTTCCCTTCGACGCCGTGGCCAAGGCCTTCCTGGCGCGGCGGTTCGGCGGCCTGGGCCGGCCCCAGGAGGAGGTCCCCGAGCTCCCGAGGGTCCCCAGGGATGCAGGAGGGGGTGGGCAGCCCCCCGGCCGCCCCCCGGCCCCCAAAGCCGAGCACATCTACGATGAGCCCGAGGGGCTCGCGGCGCTCGCACTCTACGATGAGCCCGAGGAGGTGAAGGGGGAGGCCTGGAGGCTGCAGGCGGCCCCCGAGGAGCCCCCCGGGCTGGGGTGTCCCTACAACGCCCAGAGCGACGACTACGCCGTCCCCAAAAGATCCTTCCTGCTCCCCGGCTCGGAGCGGCTCGGCCACTGCGACTACGACAACGTGGCCCTTAGGGGGGCCAGGAGGAGGAACCTGCAGTGAGGAGCAGCGCGGACAGAGGAGGGGGCGACACCACAAATGCCCCGGTCTGACTCTGGGCCATGGGGACACATCTGGGCAGCGGGGTGGCACAGCCGGGGATGGCAGGGGACACCTGAAGGGTGGCAGGGGACAGCTGTGGGTGTCAGGAGGCAGCCGGGGGTGGCAGTGCCAGCTGGCAGCCCGGGAGCGAGCCGTGCCGCTGGAGGGCAGTGCGAGCCCGCGCAGCGGCCGTGCCCGGGAGCCCCGGCCCCGCTCAGACCCAGCTCCGGCCCCGGGAGTCCCGGCCCCGCTCGGACCCGGGAGTCCCGGCTCTGCCCCGGCCATCCCCCCGGGATGCGCTTCCAGAGGCGGCTGGAGCAGGAATGGGCCTGGGCGGCTCAGCTGGATGCGCTTCCCCAGGGATGGACATCCCGAATCCCACAGGAATGGACAATGCTCATTCCCAGGGATGAACATCCCGAATCCCACCGGGATGCAGATCCCACCCCATGGGATGGACGCTGCTCATTCCAGGGATTCGGATCCCTCCCGTGACGCACACAGCCCCCAGTGCTCCCAGTATGTTCCAGTGCCCAGGCAGAGCCGCTCCTTCCCTGCCCAAAGCTCCCTCCCGCCCCTCGCTCAGCAATCCCCGATTCTGGCTGCTCCAATTGTTTGGAATTCCCCATAGAGCACCCCTTTCCAGGCCCTCGGAATTCCAGATCGAAAACTGGACTTTATTTCCATGGAGATGTTCACCGCTGGCTCCAGTCCTCCCAGTAAAAACCAATACAAACCAGTACACAGCCCCTGGGCCATCCTCCTCCTTCTCCTTCTCCTTCTCCTTCTCCTTCTCCTTCTCCTTCTCCTTCTCCTTCTCCTTCTCCTTCTCCTTCTCCTTCTCCTTCTCCTTCTCCTTCTCNGCCAGCAGAGGAAGCAGCAGAGCCCAGGCTGGGAGCAGCACAGGCCGAGCCAGCCCCACTGCCACCGCAGGGGAGACACGGCCCCACCGGACCCCCGGGGGCACTCCGGATACTGTGGACACTGCGGACACTGCGGACACTGCGGACACTGTGGACACTGCGGACACTCTGGACGCTCCAGACACGCCGGGATGGAGGAGGCGGTGGTGAAGCAGGGCTGGATTTATCAGCAGCTCCAGCAGCCATTCGGGAAGGTCAGGGGGTTCGGGGGTCCAGGAGGGGAGTGGATCCCATAGGAATGGGGTGAATCCCGTGGGAATGGAGTGGATCCCACGGGAATGGGGTGAATCCTGTGGGAATGGAGTGGAACCCATGGGAATGGAGTGGATCCCACGGGAACGGGGTGAATCCTGTGGGAATGGGGTGGATCACATGGGAATGGGGTGGATCCCTTGGGAATGGAGTGGATCCCATGGGAATGAAGTGAATCCCACGGGAATGGGGTGAATCCTGTGGGAATGGGGTGATCCCAGCCGTTGGATGCTCTACTGTCCCTCATCCACAGCGGGGGGACAGGAGCTGCTGGGGACACTCTGTAGAGACCCCCCAAGAGAGACCCTGCAGAGTTGGGGGTGACAGAAGTGACCTGGGACTGATGGATGTGACCCCAAAGCCCCATTTGAGGACAGTTCCAGCTGGGGGATGACAGAAATGACCCCAAAGCCCCATTTGGGGACAGCTCCAGCCAGGGGAGGTGGCTGTGGCCCCAAAGCCCCATATGGGGACAGTTCCAGCCGGGGGGGTGACAGAAATGACCCTGAAGCCCCATATGGGGACAGTTCCAGCCGGGGGGTGACAGAAATGACCCCAAAGCCCCATTTGGGGACAGCTCCAGCCGGGGGGGGTGGCTGAGGCCCCAAAGCCGCGCGGTTCCGGCTCTGATAACGGGCGGGGTTGGGCGATGGCTGCCCAGGGATAGGACCTGAGGGGCCTCTCCTGCTCCTCTCCCTTCTCTTCCTCCCCACAGAGCCCATTCCCGGGGATCCACCCCACGGGAAGGGCAGCGATCCCAAAACCCCATCCTGGGAAAAGGGAGCTCCAGGCCGGTTTTGGGGTGACTTCCCTGCCCCCACTTCCCCTGCGCCGTGGGGCCTCCCTCGCACCCCGAGCCCGGAACTGCTGTGGCTTCTGCTGAGCTGAAAAGTTGGGGGATTTTAGGGAAAACGGGAGCTGGAAGTCGTTGGCGGCTTGTGGGGGAATGGGGTTGGGTGAGGCCAGGGCTGGGAAGGCCTCACTGCAGGGTGGGAATGTTTATCCAGGGATTTTGAAATCCCAATTTCTGTCACCCCTGGGTGTGGTGAGGGGCTTTGTTCTGCCTTGGGTTCCTGCGTGATCCCAAGGGGCAAAAACTCCTGGAGGTAAAAATTCCTGCAGGTAAAAATTCCTGGGAAGGTAAAAACTCCAGGAAAAGTCAAACCATCAGGAAAGGTAAAAAATCCTGGGCAGATAAAAACACCCAAAGAAAGGTAAAATCTCCTGGAAAAATAAAAACTCCTGGAAAGGTAAAAACTCCTGGGAAAGTAAAAACACTTGGGAAGGTAAAAATTCCTGGGAAGGTAAAAACACCTTGGAAAGTTCAAACTCCTGTAATGGTACAAGTTCCTGGGAAGGTAAAATTTTACTTTCCTGGGAAGGTAAAATTCCCAGGAAAGTAAAATTCCCGGGAAGACACGAATTCTCAGGAAGGTAAAATCCCCAGGAAGGCACAAATTCCTGGGAAGACACAAATTCCCAGGAAGGCACAATTCCCGGGAAGGTCAAGCCCCCGGGCAGGCCAGGCCGTGCTGGGAATGCCGACGCGGTGCTCTCCCCGCGGCAGAGGTGGAAGAAGCTCTGGGCCGTGCTGTACCGGGACAGCCGCGGGTCCCCGGCGCGCCTGGAGCTGCGGGATGGCCCCGAGCGGCCGCGCAAGGCCGAGCCCGCCCGGCGCCCGCTGCAGCTCCGCGACTGCATCCGCGTGGTCCCGGCAGGGACCGAGACCTCCTGTCCTGGGGACACCGTCCCCATCCTGCTGGACACGGCCGAGCGCCGCGTGCTGCTGGCTGCTCCCACAGCTGAGGCAGACGAGTGGATCCGGCGGCTGTGCGAGCTGGCGTTCCCGGTATGAAATGGGAGCTGCTGGGATGGATGGGACCCCTGGGATGGATGAGATCCCCTGGGATGGATGAGATCCCCTGGGATGGATGAGATCCTCTGGGATGGATGAGATCCCCTGGGATGGATGAGATCCCCTGGGATGGATGGGATCCCTGGGATGGATGAGATGCTCTGGGATGGATGGGATCCATTGGGATGGATGGGATCTGTTGGGATGGATGGGATCCCTGGGATGGATGGGATCCCAGGGATGGGTGGAACCCTCACCTCCCACTCTTCCCCCGGGCAGAGGAGCCAGGAGGAGCCAGGAGTGGCCAAGGAGGGATCGCTGAGCTCGCCGGGCACAGAGGGAGAGTTTTCCATGGAGGAAAATTCCCTGTACAGCTCACGGGACAAAGGTGGGAGCGGGGCTGGGGCTGCTGCGGGGTGGGGAAATCTGCCCCCAAAAGCCTCTTCCTGCTCTTCCTGCTCCTCCTCCTCCTCTTCCTGCTGTGGTTTGTGGGGCTGCCTTGGCTGTGCTATCAGCAGTGGCTGGAGCTGTCCGGCCCTTATCGGCCGGTCACTGCTGGCCTGGCTGGAGGGGTCATCCATAGCCCTTCTGGGGGGTGGGACACGTGGCCAGTGTCCACCATGTCCATCCCAGCCTCTGGCCTGGGGGTCACTCCCAGCCCCTGTGTGCCGTGGCACCGTGTCCATCCCAGCCCCTGTGTGCCCTGGCACCGT
>NC_031790.1:2685211-2692539 GCF_001522545.3 Parus major
CTCCAATGGGATCCTGCTCCAGGGATCCTGCTCCAATGGGATCCTGCTCTGAGGGGATCCTGCTCCAGGGACCCTGCTCTAATGGGATCCTGCTCCAGTGGGATCCTGCTCCAGGGATCCTGCTCCAGGGATCCTGCTCCAATGGGATCCTGCTCCAATGGGATCCTGCTCCAGGGATCCTTCTCCAATGGGATCCTGCTCTAATGGAATCCTGCTCCAGGGATCCTGCTCCAATGGAATCCTGCTCCAATGGGATCCTTCTCCAGGGATCCTGCTCTAATAGGATCCTGCTCCAATGGGATCCTGCTCCAATGGGATCCTGCTCCAGAGGGATCCTGATCCAGTTTGATCCTGCTCCAGGCGGGATCACACTGGGAGAAACACCTAAAGGTGGTAGGTCCAGAATGAAAAGCTTCCAGCAGGATTTTACACATGGGACTCAAGAAAATCACGGAGCAGGGCGGAGCTGGAAGGGTTTTAGGATGCACTGAGGGGCAGGAGATGCTTCCCAACCTTTCCCATCCTTTCCCTTTTCCCATTCCTATGGAAAAATGGGATGGTCCTGTCCATGGCCAGGCTGGTTCCCATCCCCAGAGCCGGGGAAATCCAGGAGAATTCCTGAGCTGGGGAGTCCTGGCAGCGTGGGGCCGTTCATCGGGAATCGATGGCTTGAGCACATGTTATTATTAATTAATTAACGCTCATTAGGGCCTAATTCATTATTAATTGGTGTTAACACAACCCTCCCTCCTCCAGCCCAGCTTCCCGCTGCATCCCTGCTCCTCCCGGCTTTCCTGCCTTAACCCAAGGAATGGGAACGCTTCCCAGATTTCCCAGTTCCATGGGAGGCCAGGGAATGATGGATCACCAGGAATGATGCTGTGAAAACATGGGAACGCTTCCCAGATTTCCCAGTTTCATGGGAAACCAGGGAATGATGGATCACCAGGAATGATGCTGTGAAAACATGGAAATGTTTCCCAGATTTCCCAGTTCCATGGGAGGCCAGGGAATAATGGATCACCAGGAATGATGCTGTAAAAACGTGGGAATGCTTCCCAGATTTCCCAGTCCTTTGGGAAACCAGGGAATGATGGATCACCAGGAATGATGCTGTGAAAACATGGAAATGTTTCCCAGATTTCCCAGTTCCATGGGAGGCCAGGGAATGATGGATCACCAGGAATGATACTGTGAAAACATGGAAATGTTTCCCAGATTTCCCAGTTCCATGGGAGGCCAGGGAATGAGGGATCACCAGGAATGGTGCTGTAAAAACATGGAAAGACTTCCCAAAAATTCCCAGTCCTGTGGGATTTGCAGTGGCGGGCAGGGATCATTGGGAAAGGAACCAATCAAGTTTTAGAGGCAGCAGCAGGGATTGGGTGAAATCCCGGGAATTTTGGTGCTGGAATTGCATCCCCTGCCTGCCCCGCCCCTGCAGATGGGGTTTAGAGTGGAAAAGAGCCTGAAGAATTCCAAGCTGGAAAAACCCTTGGAAAAGCTCAGCGAAGGGCTGGGCTGGGCAAAAATCAATGGAAAAGAGGGAGGGAAGAGCTGGAAGCCCAAAGCTCCAGAAGAACGGAGAGGTTTAATCTGATTTGGGAATTTCTGTCCTGATGGAATTCTGCTGGTTATGAATCATCCAGGAGCAGGGATAACGGGAGCACGGATTTGTTCCGAGCTCCAAGGGGCTCCCGAGCAGAGGAGAGGCAGAGCAGCATCCCAAAGGAAAACTGGGAAGGCTTGGAGGGGGCAGAGTGAGGAAAAATGGGATCTGGGATGGGAAAATTGGGCCTGGGAGCAGAGCAGGGATGCAGCCCTGGGGCAGAAAACTGGGATGATCCCAAGGGAAAGCTGGGCTGCTTGGAGCAGAGCAAGGAAAGTGGGATCAGGAGATCTCCGGGGTGGAGAGGATGGGGAATGGACCAGGAATGCAGCTCTGGGGAGAAAACTATGAGAATCCCAAGGGAAAGCTGGGCTGGGAGAGCCTGGAGAGTCAGAGAGAGGAATGAGGGTGTGGGAATCTCCGGGATGGGGAGGAAGGGGAAATAAGGATTTGGAACAGATCAGGGATGCAGTCCTATGGAAAAAACTGGGATGATCCCAAGGAAAAGATGGGTTGGAGGGGCAGAATGAGGAATGAGGGGTGTGGGAATCTCCGGCATGGAGAGGAACGAGAATTAAGGATGGGGAAGTTGGCACAGACCAGGGGTGCAGCCCTGTGGAAAAAAACGGGATAATCCCAAGGGAAAGTTGGGCCAGCTTGGATTAGGCACGGGAAGAAGGGTGTGGGAATGGAGAGGATGGGGAATTTGGATTGGGAACAGACCAGGAACGCAGCCCTATGGAAAAATCTGGGATAATCCCAAGGGAAAGCTGGGCTGGCAAGGCCTGGATTGCTCAGGGTACGGAAAGATCCAGGGATCTCCAGGATGGGTGAAACAAGGAACAAATCCGCTGAAAAGCGGGATGGGGGCACTTCCCGTGGCCCGGAGATGCCGCTCCCGTTTTTCCCGCGGCCCAGCTCGTTTTCCCATTACTGTCTGCTCGGATTAGGGATGCGCTCGCTCTCCCGCTCCGGCCAAATCCCAGGCGCCAGCAGGAGCTGGAAACCACATTAGGGCCATGCGGAGGAGCCCCTAACGGAATTAGGGAGCCTCATTAGAGGTGCTGAGTGACGAGGAGCTCGTCAGGCCGGGATTGATGGAAATCCCATTCCCGGAGCCAGCAGGAGCAGGGCTCTTCATTCAGGAAAAAATTGCTTAATTGGGAAGGTCTGGATTGTCTCTGCCTGTCTCGTTCCCGGAGCTTCTCGGGATGTGGGATGGGCGGGAGTGAGGAGAAGGTGGAGGTGGCAGAGCAGAGGGGAATTCTGAAATCATCCATCCTGCTTTTCCTCATCCTTTCGGCAGCTTGAGGATTCCCAGAGCGGTTATTCCTGGGAATTCCAGCATTCCAGACCCGGGAAAAAACGGGTCCATGGCTGTCCTGCAGGAGCTGGGCTGGTCCTGCCCCAGCTGAATTCCTTGGCAGCCCCGGGAGTCCCTAAAGCCAGACTTTGGTGGGAAGGAAGCCATAAAAGTCCAGAGCCGTAATTCCTTCATCCCACATCGATCCCGCGGCCTCTGCTGCCCACGGAGCGGCGGGGGGCACCAGCTGGGCATCGATCCCGGCACCTGGGCAGGGCCAGAGCATCCCTGAGCCCTGCTGGAACTGAATTCCCACTCTGATCCCAGCCTGGAGCATCCCTGAGCCCTGCTGGGAGTGAATTCCCATTCCAAAACCAGCCTGGAGCATCCCTGGGCCCTGCTGGGAGTGAATTCCCATTCCAATCCCAGCCCAGAGCATTCCCACCCCCTGCTCATGGTGGGACCAAATTCCCAGATTCCTCTGTCTTTCCTTTTCTTCCTGTCCATATAAATATCTGGGGAAAATTAAATTTATATTTATATATTTATATATTTATATATAAATATATTTTAATGTATTTTTATATTTTTATATTTTTATATTTTTATATTTTTATATATTTATATTTTTATATTTTTGTATTTTTATATTTATATTTATATTTCCCATGGGGTTTTTTTGGGAAAAAGAACCCCAAACATCCCCCAGCTGCTGCTGCAAGGGGCACATCCCAAATCCTACAGCACCAAATTCCCTGCTGAGGGATGCAGGGATGGAGGGAAAGTTTGGGGAGAATCCATGAGATTGAGGGATGGGGATGAGATCCGATGTGAGATCCCAGGGGGTGGGAGAGCGGAGAAAGGAAAACCTGGATCAAAGGAGCAGCTGGATTTCCTGCTGGGAACAGGAGGAGACAAGGAGGGCTCATTCCAAGGTGTGGAGAAGCTTCTGGAAAGGCAATTCCCAGCTGGTTCTGGTTCAGGGAATCGATGTTTTTATGGGATTTTGCTGCCAGATCCAGGTTTTGGGGGGACCCCCTCGCTGGGCTGGGGGTTCATGGGAGCAGGGGAAGGGTCCCCACCCCAAATCCCTCCATGTGGAATTCCAACAGGGAATGTGTGGGGGAGGCTCCAGCTGTGTGAGGACAGCCCTGTCCAGAGCCTGGGAAAACTCTGGAGCTCTTTGGATTGTGCATCCAACTCTCCATTAATGAATTAATTATGGGAACCTCATTAACAGCATCATCCAGACCCTAATGATGAAGGCAGGATGCGTCCGAATCCCGAATTCCAGAGCCTGCTCCCCCATCTCGGGGTTTAAAGCCTGGCTTGAATCCTGGGATTTTTCCAAACCTTCAGCTCTCCCAAGTCTCCATGGAAGTGGAGGTTTCCTGTGCTCCTTTGCCTTAATCCACAGTGTTTGGACCAAAATCCTGCTCCGTGCGCTTCCAAGAGCTGCTCTGCGGGCGGATTTTGTCAGGAAATAGAAATGTAAAATATAAATATCCACAACACCCACCTGCCCGGGCTGAGGCTGCAGCCGGAGATTCACAGTTCCACCCTCAGCACTGCTGGGAATGCCGGGAATTCTGCAGCGTGGAGGGGCCCTGAATTCCCAGAGAAGCTGTTCCTGGATCCCTGGAAGCGTCCAGGGCCAGGCTGGAGCACCCTGGGGTGGGGGGAGGTGTCGTGGCTGGAACTGGATGGGATTTTAGGTCCTTCCAACCCAAACTATTCCAGGGTTTTGTTTTCCCATCCATCAGTGGGTGCTTCAGGAACAGCCCTGGACACCAGGAATCTGCTGGGAAGCAGGGCCTGGAGTGCCAGGACACAGGGAATGGCTTCCCACTGCCGGGGAATGGGGTGAGATGGGATTTTGGGAAGGAATTCCTGGCTGTGAGGGTGGGGAGGGGCTGGGATGGAATTCCCAGAGGAGCTGGGGCTGTCTGTGGATCCCTGGAAGTGCCCAAGGCCAGGTTGGGATAATCTGGGATAGCGGAACGTGTCAGAGCTGGGACTGGCAGATCCCTAAATTCCCTCCCAACCCAAACCATTCCAGGGTTTTGTTTTCCCATCGCTCTGGGGGTGCTGCAGGAGGAGGAGGAGGAAGAACCACGGACACCGGGATTTCCTGGAGTTCCAGGACACAGGGAATGGCTCCCACTGACAGAAGGCAGGGATGTGGATGGGATTTGGGGAAGGAATTCCTGGCTGGGAGGGTGGGGAGGGGTTGGGATGGAATTCCCAGAGAAGCTGTGGCTGCTCCTGGATCCCTGGAGGTGCCCAAGGCCGGGTTTGGATAATCTGGGATCATGGAATGTGTCCCTCCCACAGCAGGGGCTGGAACCAGACGGGATTTCAGTCTCTTCCCACCCAAACCATTCCAGGCACTTCCCATCCTGGTGTGCTCCGGGCTGGATCCGCTCCCTGCCCGGCATTCCCGAGGGGATCCCATCCCGCTGGCACCGGGCACACGGATCCGGCCTCACCTTTCCCGGGATCCATCCATCCATCGGAGCCGGGAAGGGCGGAATTTCCCGGCTCTCTCCTCTGAGCGGGAGCCAATTCCCAGCAGCTGGCGAGAGCCGGGAATGATCGGGAATTTCCGAGCCAGCGTATGCTGAGCCCCGGCCCATCCAGATGGCTCAGCCTGCCTCGGGAATGATTCGTGCTGGGAAAGATTCCTGCCGGGAATGACCTCTGCTGGCGGGGATGAGGGAAGGGAACGTTCCCCACAGGAACCCGGCCCAGGGTTTCGGTGGGAATGAACATCCCGGTGTCCCCAAAGGCGGGGAACGGGAACGTGGAGGCTCCGGAAAGTGGGAAAATCCCCAGGGATGATAAGGAAGGATGAATGTGCTGATAAAAGTTAATTAGGGAAGGTTTTGTCCCAGCAGATCCCACCAGCATCCCATGGGATGTGAAACTGTCCCTGCCCCACTCCCTGATGAGATTCCCTGGATTTATATTCCCATAAAAGCTGGATCGTTTTTCTTTCTGCCCTGCCCAGAGAGGCATTTCCCATTGGGAATCTTGAATTCCAAACCTGTGTGAGGCATTTCCCAGCTGGAATCTTGGATTCCCAAACCTGTGTGAGGCATTTCTCATTGGAAATCTTGGATTCCAAAGCCATGTGAGGCATTTCCCATTGGGAATCTTGGATTCCAAACCTGTGTGGAGCATTTCCCAGCGGGAATCGTGGATTCCCAAACCCTTGTGGGGCATTTCCCGGCTGGAATCTTGGATTCCCAAAGCTTTTCCCATTGGGAATCTTGGATTCCAAAGCCATGTGAGGCATTTCCCATTGGGAATCGTGGATTCCCAAACCCGTGTGAGGCATTTCCCGGCTGGAATTTGGGATTCCCAAAGCTTTTCCCATTAGGAATCTTGGATTCCCAGACCCCTGTGGGAGCCCTTTGGCACCCAGGCTGTAGAACACGGGAATTCTGCTGCGCTTCCCGAACCACGGGAATCCACGGGAATCCACTGGAATCCATGGGAGAGGCATTAACACGAATCCAGCTTTTCCTCCTGGATCGCAGCAGCCACATCCCAAGGAGCCCGAGTGGAAGTGAGGGATGGATTCTGGTTTTCCTGGGAATCGGGAGCTGGTGCCTCGGGATCCCTTGGCACTCATTCTGTGTCCTGACCCTGGGCAGGAGCAGAAATCCAGGGAAAAAGGGGATTCACAGCATCAGGGACTCGTTTGGACACAGATTCTCCCCAAAAGGGATTTTCCTTTGGGCATCTCCATCCTCAACTTCCGTCCCTTTTCCTTGGGAATTTTGCATCGATTTCCCTGAATTCCCACTTTTCCCCATCTCTGGGAGACAGCGATAGATGGAATTCCTCGAGGGGCTCCAGAGATCCTGCGGGATCAGGGCAGGATCAATCCGGAATGTCGGGATTACTGATCCCACATCATCCCGCACCCAGAGCAGCTCCCAAATTTCCTGGAATCACGGAGCCCTTCCCGCTCTTCCCCCCGGAATTCCGGGAAGGGGGTGCAGGGATCATCAGTGGCCCTTTAAATCCCAGGGATTCGCTGGAATCGGGAGCGAAACCTCTCCAGGGAAGAGGGGTAAAAATAACTCCGTGTCAGCGGCCTCGGGAGCAGCCGGGCTCTGTCAAGGGCAGGGCCCAGCGTTCGTTATAAATAGGAATAATTAATTATTCCACTGCTTAATGAGGGCTTGGGCTGACACCGGCAGGAAGATTCCCAGCGTGGAGTGACGGGATCCGGGGCCCTGGGAAGGAAAATCCAGAGGGGATGGGAGCACTGGGTGTCCCTGAGGGCATCAGGGTGATGGGAGGGGAGGAGGAGGAGGAGGAGGAGGAGGAGGAGAAGGAGAAGGAGAAGGAGAAGGAGAAGGAGAAGGAGAAGGAGAAGGAGAAGGAGAAGGAGAAGGAGAAGGA
>NC_031790.1:2692736-2700901 GCF_001522545.3 Parus major
AACAGCATCAACATCTGAATTCCAGCCCTGCCAGCCGAGCTGACACTGGGGGACGGAGCCGTTGTTTTCATTTCCATTTGTAATGAAAATCCCAAAATTAATGAAGACCCCAAATTTAATGAGGACCCCAAATTTAATGAAGACCCCAGCGCCCTGGGCTGCCCTGGCACCCCCTGCCCTTCATCCCGGGATGGATCCCGCCCGCTCCGGGAGTCTGGAATGCCAGGCCCGGCTTCCCACCCGGGACTACTCCAGTTGAAAACGAGGAAGAGCAGGAGGAAGAAGAGGATTTGGGAGGAGCAGAACGGGGCTGTGGGGGGCAGATCCATGCGGGGGGATGGGCAGGGCTCCCTCCTGCCCCTGATCCTGGGAAAATCTCGGGATTTCGGTCCCGTCAGTGTGGGACAGTGGGGAGAGGAGCGGCTGAGAGCGGCCCTGGAGAAATATCGGGGCGTGAAAGGAGCAGAATCTGGGGCAGCTTCCAGGTGGATCTGACTTTTCCCTGCTTTTCCCTGGATCTGCCCGGCTCCCAACCCTTCCCGGGGGACCCCGGCGGGCTCCGAGCCTGAAGGATCCGATGCTTCGCCCCAGCGCTGGGCACGGGGGGAACTCATCGCACCAAATCCCCGAGGCGGGAGGCTCCAAAATCTCCGATCCCAGATTTCCTGAGCCCCGGGAGGGAAGGGAGGGCTCGGAGATCCATGGAGCAGCTCCCGATCCTGCTGAGCCAGCCCGGGGATGATTCACGGCCCCGGCGCTGCCGCGCGTTTATGCAGAAGGAAGCAATAATGGAGATGGAGCAAATCCTTCGTCTCCTCGGGATTTATGGAGTGCGGCCGCAGCTCCCGACCTTCCCGGCTCTGCCCCACATCCCTCAGGCCTCAGCACCGCCTTCCCTCCAGCTCCCGCTTTTCCTGGGAAGATGCAACCCAGGGAAAACGGGAACTGGGGTTCTGAGCGCCCTTGGTTTTGGGATGAGGAGCGCCCGGGGAAGGGAGCGAGCCATGGAATGCTGATCCCGCTGGATCCAGGGCGGGATGGAGGAGCGGGAGGGGCAGCACCGCGTTTATCCCGGCGGAGCTGCTCGGGAGGGAGCCGGGAGGGCCGGGATGAGCCACCAGCACCCGCAGTAATCGAGTTAAAAACTCCATCAGCGGCTCCCAGATGCGCTTTTCCATCATTCCCGGCTCACGGACACCCCAGACTCCCGCCTGTTTCCAATTAGCCCGGCTCTCCTGGCCCCGTGCCGAGGTGATTTGTGTTCTCATCATCCTCACCCCGTGCCCAGCCCCGAAGGAAAGCGGGGAGCAGAATCGTGGAATCACAGCACGGAGCCCAAATCCCATGGGCAGGGACCCCACCTGGGCAGGGACCCCTCCCTCCACCCCAGGCCGTGCCCGAGGTTCGATGGAGCCCCCCGCGCTCCGTGGGGATGAGGAGAGCCTGGAAAGGGAATCCCGCTCCTGCAGGAAACAGCCGAGCTGCTCCCACTGCCCGACATTCCCATCCCCAGCCTGCCCCGCCCGGCTTTGCCCCTTCCAGGCCCAGGAGCTGAATCCCACTTTTCCCGGAGAGTGCAGTGCTCCCTCATGGCACTTTATCCCATCCCATGTCCCATGTCCTATATCCCATACCCCATATCCCATACCCCATATCCCATATCCCATACCCCATATCCCATATCCCATATCCCATACCCCATACCCCATACCCCATATCCCATACCCCATATCCCATATCCCATACCCCATATCCCATATCCCATACCCTGTATTCCATATCCCATACCCCATATCCCATATTCCATATCCCATACCCCATATCCCATATCCCATAACCCATATCCCATACCCCATATCCCATAACCCATATCCCATACCCCATATCCCATACCCCATATCCCATACCCCATATCCCATATCCCATATTCCATATCCCATACCCCATATCCCATATCCCATATCCCATACCCCATATCCCATACCCCATATCCCATATCCCATATCCCATACCCCATATCCCATACCCCATATCCCATATCCCATATCCCATATTCCATATCCCATATCCCATATCCCATATCCCATATCCCATATCCCATACCCCATATCCCATATCCCATATCCCATATTCCATATCCCATATCCCATATCCCATATCCCATATCCCATACCTCACCATCGCAGCCACCGTCCCTTTCCCATTCCCAAAGCCCCGCTGGTTCCAGGCCCTTCCAGGGCTCCTCCCTCTCTTCCTTCTGGATCATTGATCCCAAATCCCCCCAATCCCAACATTCCCACGGCATTCCCCCCACCCCGCTGCATCCAACAGGAGCAGGAAGGGCCGGGATTAGGAATTCCGGGATTGGGAATTCCGGGATTGGGAATTCCGGGATTGGGAATTCCGGGATTGGGAATTCCAGGATTGGGAATTCCGGGATTGGGAATTCCAGGATTTGGAAAGCGAAGATCAGAGCAGGAGAGGAGCTGGCTCCAGACAAACCCTGGCGGGCTTCACCAGCGCTGGGAGTGTTTCCTTTGGAAAATGGGGGGAAATTTCCAGAACCCACCCTGCCACACCCCAGAAAATTCCCGAACCAGCCTGAACCCCCCCACTGGGATTTTAACTCCTCTCCAAAATGAAATTCCTTTAATTTTAACTCCTCCCCAACTCCTCGGTGCCCGCAGCTGGGTGTCCCAGGGCTGGGATTTGGGATGCAGAGCTGCTCCCGGCTGAGCTCCAGGGGCAGGGATGGTGGCAGCCACCCCGGCTGTCCGCGGCCAGCCCCCGGTGTGACCCCCAGGGACACCCGGGGGGCTCCGCCAGCACCGCCAGCCTGCCGGAGCCTGCTGAAAAGGGCGGAAATCGGGATCTTGGAGGGTTTTTTCCCAGCTCTGGAATCGCTGAGGATGCCGAGGCTCCCCGCACCGCTGGAGTTTGTTTGTTTGCGCTGCCTGGCAGCTCGGCCTCCCCCCGCACCCCAGACGGGAGCGGAATGAATGCAAATCAATTCCGGAGCGGCAGCGGCACCCGCAGCCGGGAAAAGCGGCTGGAATCACAAAGGGAACCTGGCGGCCCCACCTGGATCCGCTGCGAGGGCCCGGAGAGCTCCTGTGGGGCTGTGGGATCCGGGAATGGGGAAAAACCAGCCGGGAATGGGGGAGAACCAGCCGGGAATGGGGGGAAAACCAGCCGGGAATGGGGTTTGGGGAAGGCTGAGGGCGCTCAGATAGGACAGGGCATGAGAGGATGCGGGATGAAGGAATTGTATGGAAGGTGAGGCAGGGATGGGGTTCAGAGCGGATTTTCCCGTTCCCACCTCGAACAGGGAATGCGGGATGTGAGGAATTGTGTGGAAGGCGAGGCAGGGATGGGGTTCGGGGCGGATTTTCCCGTTCCCACCTCGAACACGGAATGCGGGATGAAGGAATTGTATGGAAGGCGAGTCAGGAATGGGGTTCAGAGCGGATTTTCCCTTTCCCACCGCGGACAGGCAGCGCCCTGCGCTCCCACCCCGCTTCTCCCTCCAGCACCGCACCCCTGCGTTACTCCCGCAGGCCCCCGGCAGCGCCCGGGATGCGGCAGGGAAGATTAGGGCTGTTTCCTTTTCGCCGCCGAGCAGCGTAATCCCCCCTTTGAAAGGCGCATCCTGCGCTTGATGCTTCCTGACATTAATATTATCATCCGCGAGCAGCCGCAGAGCCCGGCTGTCGCCCGCGATTAGGGCACTGACACAGATCGCTGCAAGATTTCACAGGCGTCTCATTACGGCTGACTCGGGCTCGGCGAGGCTTATATAACTCATCTTGCATAAACCTGTCACCCGCAGGAGCTGCTCCGCCGCCCGGCCCCGCCAGCGCCGCCTCTGGGGGCTCCGGGGCCACCGGGAGCTCCCCCCGCGCTGTCCCCGCCTCGCTGAGCCCCCGTGCGGGGAGGGGTTGGGGGTCCAGAGCTGCCTGAGAGGGCTCGGGGGTTGTGCTGGTGTGGGAGGGGATGGAAGGGAATTGGAGAGGGGTTGGGAGGGGTTAAAGGATCTTCCGTTCCTCGAGGGGTGAAGGGAACCCCCCAAAATCCAAAATCAGACTGGTGTCAACACTAGAGGAATGTCTCCTAGGGGAATGTCTTGGGGTTGGGAGGGGTTAAAGGATCTCCAGACACTCAGAGGGATGAAAGAGCCCCCAAAATCCACCAAACTCCCCAAAATGGAGTCACCCTGGTCAGAAAAGGATATTTCAGGGGAATGACACAGGTTTGGGGGGTTTAAGGGACCCTCAGGACCTTGAGGGGGGTGGAAGAAACCCCAAAATCCGGTTCTGCTGGAAGAGGAGGAAATGTCACAGCTCTGGGAAGGGGGAAGGACCCCCGGAGCCCCCCAGGATCCCAGATTTGCCAGAGGAGCACAGATGGGAGCGGGTCCTGCAGGGAGCCTCGCTCTGCTGCTCCCACTCCTGGGATCAGAATTCCAGGATCAGAATTCCAGGATCAGAATTCCAGGATCAGAATTCCAGCGGCTGGAGCCAGGCCAGGGCTCAGCAGAGCTCGGGGACCGCCAGGCCCAGCTGTGGCCTCGGGCAGCCGGGAGCTCCCCAGGAACTGCAGCTGGAACGGGAATTGTGGGAGAGCTGCTGCCTCTGGAATTCTGTGGTGGAGACTGGGATGTTCCCGGTGCAATGGAGACCTCTGGAATTCCGTGATGGGGACTGGGATGCTCCCAGGGCAAAGCTGGCACAGGGACCTCTGGAATCCCATCCTGAGGATTGGGATGTTCCCAGTGCAAACCCGGCACTGGCACCTGTGGGATCCCAAACTGGGATCCAGGATGTTCCCAGTCCATCCCATGGCTCCGCAGAGCCCTCCCAGCCGCTCTGACCCTGCTCCCTGAAGGGCTCCGGGTGCCCCCTCCCCGCAATTAATCCCAGGGTCATTAACGACCAACCCCGAACGGACCCGGGGGCTGTCAGTGAACATTTGGGGTCGTTCCCCCCTCATCTCCCAACATTTCGGGTCTGAGGCTCCCCCCGCAGCTCCCAGCCCGCCTTCTGGGGGGTTTTGTTCTCCCGGGGGTGCTGAAGGCCCCCGCTTCCCACCGAGGAGTTTGGGCGTGCAGAGCCTTCCCTGGGATCTTCCCAATCCCCGATTTTGTGGAGCAGTTACCGGCAGCGTTTTGGGATCGGGAGCCCGGTGGACAAAACAGATCCCTGAACCCGAGGTGCCCCAGGGGCTGCGGGATTGCTCCTGAGCGAGGGGAGGGAATTCCTGCCACCGCCGCTTGCTCCCAGACCCTCGGAGCCGAGGATGCCAGGGAATGCTGGCGCTGGCCAGAACAGCTAATTAAGGATAAATCATTAACGATGAGCCCTGCCTCGCTGTGGGGGGGTGGCACCGCGGGTGCCAATCCCATGGATGCGCCATAGGGATCCCAGCGCTGCCACCTGGAATCCCGTCCCGCCCCTTCCTCTGTCCCTTTTTCCCTCGTGTCGCTGTTAAAGCAGCGCTGGGACATCTCCCCGACATCCCAGCCTTATCATTAAATGTAAATTACGGGCAATAATCGCTGGCGGGAGCGGCGAGGAGAGAGGAGCCGGGATGGGCTCAGATGAGAAAATGGAGAGCGAAAAGCAAATCTGGACCATTAGCCCGGAGCAGGAGCGGCCGCTTCCCCGTCCTCGCTCCGGGCAGAGCTCCGGGGCCGCTCCCGCTCCTCCGGAGGGAAAAACGGGAGCGAGAACCGGAATCCGAGGGGCTGGAGCGGTGCCGGTGCTCGCTTTTCCCGCTCCCTTTCCCATCCCAAATCCCCTTTTCCCCTCACCCATGGAGGTTGGAGCCTCCAGCCCGGCCCCAGCTCAACCCCTTTAATCTGCTCCTGTCAGCTGCTGCCGAGCGGGATCGAAATCCCAAATCCGCCTCCCTAAATCCGGCAGGATAACGCCAGGCGGGGAGGGAGATGATATCAGCTCCTTTTTGCCACGCTGTCCCCGCTCCCCCTTCCCATCCCTCCTGGCGGGCTCTGCCTCCTCCTCCTCCTCCTCCTTGGAAGCAGCCGAGGATCCTGAAGGATTTGGGGGTCTCTCTGTGCCCCCCGCCCCTCCCCACGCTGCGCTGGGACCTTTCCATCCCCCTCCGAGGCTGCTGGAGCCGATTCTCCGGGGGAAGAGCGGCCTTGCCATCAATTAGAGGATAAAAACCAGGATAATTTTATCAATGGGGAGGTGGGGATTTGCTGTCCCGGGTAATGGGAGCATCATGGCTCCAATTAAAGTTGGGAATATTCATCCCGGAGCCGAGCTGACGTTTATTGGGCTGTCAGAGTCAATCTCCTTCAAGAGCTGCTTCTCCAAGCACTTTGGATTATGGATCATTCCTGCCTTTTTAACAAATCACTTTTGGGGTGGGTTTTGATGCTCTCGGTTTCCCCTAAAAGATGAAAAATCCAGCGGCACAACCCGACCCCGTTCTCGGGAGCTGTTCCTAGTTACATCGTTATGGAAACCCAAAAATTTCGGACGTGAGGCCAGGATCCGTCCTGGGAAGCTCTGGGAATGTGAGAAATCCCCAAAAAACCAGGAGGGACGCTCTGTCCTGGCTGTGCCTCGCTCCAGCAGGACGCTGGAATTGCTGTTTTTTGATGCTGGCAGAGCTCCAGGCTCCCACCTGAGCCACCTGCCAACCTCTGGATGCTCCAGCGACAGAAAAAACCCAACGGTGGAGCAGGGGATGCTGTCAGGAAAATTGTCCCCGGCGGGTGACGGCAGCCGCTGTCACACAAACGTCTGCAGCCACCGCTGGTTTTGCTCCAATTCCAGCGGTTTCCTCTGGATTTCCAGCACGGCGGGAGGGAAAAGGTCCCCGGGCCTCTCTGCCGGTGCCACCCCCCCGGGGTCAGCGGGGATTGATGGCTCTGGCTCCTTCGCGCTGGGGAAAGGATGATTTTTATTTTTATTTTTATTTTTAACGCCTCCTCCCACAGCTCGCAGCTTGCCAACCTGCGGGGAGTGGGATGGGAACGGCTTCCAGCCCCATCCTGGGATGTGCCTGGAATTCCTGCTGCCCTGCTTCCCTCATCCCAGGGTGGGGCTGAGCTCTCGGCCTGCTCCAGCCCGCGCTGATCCCCGCCGGGATCTCCGGGATCTCCAGGAGCTGGGAATGCGGTGTCCGGCTGAGCCTGATCCCGTGAACATCCCTGGGCAGGGGAATCCACGGATCGGAGGGAAAAACCATCCCAGCAGTAAAATCCCCCATTCCAGGGCTGGATGGAATTCCCTGTGCCCGGGGATGGAGAGGGTGTCCCAAGGCTGAGCCCCCGCCCGGAGGGGCCAGGACACGGAGGCAGAGGCTCAGAGCATTCCCTGTTCCTGGAATTCCGGCTCCCGGGAGCTGCCTGGTCAGGGCTGTTCCAGGATATTTTCCAGACCATTTGCGCGGGCACCTCCAGGTCATTTCGATCACTTTAAGCCACTTATCTGCCCATTTTCCTGCCCATAATATTTCCCTAATTCGATTACTCTGCAGCCTCCGCTCCTGCAGGGAAAGCAGCGGCAGAATTCACCCGGAGCCAGCGGCTGGGCCACGGCCAGCAGCTCTGCCCTTGTGGGGACACTGGGGACACCCCCGGGGACATTGGGGACACCCCCGGGGGCATTGGGGACACTCCTGGGGACACTGGGGATACTCCTGGGGACACTGGGACACCCCTGGAGACACTGGGGACACCCCCGGGGACATTGGGGACACCCCCGGGGACATTGGGGACACCCCCGGGGACACAGGGACACTCCTGGGGACACCCCCGGGGACACTGGGGACACCCCTGGGGACATTGGGGACACCCCCGGGGACACTGGGGACACCCCTGGGGACACTGGGGACACCCCCGGGGACACTCCTGGAGACAGTCCTGGGGACACCCCCAGGGCCTGTCTGGTGAGCTGCCAGCCCCAGGCTGCGTGCAGCCACCCCCAGCTGCTCCAAGGATCCCGATTTATCCATTCCAGGAAAAACGGGAGAGTTTGGGATTAAAATCCCAACCTGGATCCCAAACTGGGATTGAAGGGGAGGGGTCCCAAATGGGATTTGGGATTGGGATTGGGATTGGGATTGGGATTGGGATTGGGATTGGGATTGGGATTGGGATTGGGATTGGGATTGGGATTGGGATGGAGGGAGGG
>NC_031790.1:2701501-2708675 GCF_001522545.3 Parus major
GGAAGGAAGGAAGGATTCAGCTTCCAATGGAAATTCCATTCTGGGATCCACAGGGAATTGTTTGTATTTTTGTTCTTTTTTTAAACTTTTAGCCAAGTTTTCCTTTGGAAAGGGATCTTCTCCTGGAAAAGACAGATTTGAACTTTTGGATGGTGCTTGAAACGTCATTCCCAAGGGAGACTGGCAGGGAGCTGCAGGATCTGCTTTTCCAGGAGAGTTTGGAATGTTCTCATTGCCCCCTCTTGTCCTCCTGGAATGTTCCTCAGCGGAACCCAGGAGTGACAGGAAAATCCCAGGATTTTCCCACCCATGAGCTCTGGGATGTGGAGCCTTTGCTCCATGGAAAGGGAGGAATTTTCCAAGGTTTCTCCAACAGGGATTTCCTGCCTTAGATAGAGATGGGAATGGGGCTGGATTTGGGATGGGGATGATGGAGGCCTGGATGAATTCCTTGAGCTCTTGGAACATCCCCGTGCCCATCCCAGCTCTCCATGCTTTCCCCATGGATTCTTTTCCCTTGGGAATGGCCTAAAGAGCAGGAAAACCACCCCAAGCCATGGGAATTTGCCTCCCATGCAGAAGGAAGAGGAAGAGGATGGAGCAGATCCCGTGCTGGGGATGGGATCAGCCTCCTTAAATCCCATTTTTCCCATTGATCCAACCCGTTCCCATTGAGGACTGAGATGGGAGCAGCGCTCCTGACTCCCAGCACCAAAACATCCCCAATTAAACTGGAAAAGGAAAGCGGCAAATCCCCAAAGTCCCGACCTCATCCCTGCCCTGCCCCTCCCCTCGGGATGTTCCCAAGGGATTCCCATCCCCAGCGCTGCTCCAGGCCCCGGGAATGTTTTTCCATGAGGATCACAGAGCTGGCAGGGGAGGAGAAGCAGCTGCTGGAGGAGCCTGGAGCGCCGGGCAGGAGCAGATCCCGCGGCTCCAAGTGTTCCTGCCGGGATGAGACAAATCCAAAGGGATTTGGGGATCTCTCCAAGTTCCTCGGTGCCAGAGAGGCTGCGGCAGCTCCCGCCTGGCGCTTCCCGAGGTGTTTTCCCAGGATCTGAAGCCGGTGTCTCACCCCGGGCTGGCAGCTCCCGCCTCGGCCTTTCCCGAGAATGCGATCCCGCCCATCCCCGTTTTCCAAAGGGTTTTCCTCACTCCTTCCCCGGTGGGAGGTGGGAGGCTGCCAGACACTGCTGGGAAGTGGCATCCATGGAAATCATGGAATGGTTTTGTTTGGAAGGGATTTAAACCCATCCCGTTCTTGCCACGGCCGGGGACACCTTGCAGCATCCCGCTGGATCCAGCCTGGCCTTGGAAACTTCCAGGGATGGCACAGCCACAGCTGCTCTGGGAATTCCATGCCACCACCCTCCCAGGGAAGGATTTCTAGCACCTAATTCCCGTTTTCCATGGGATGGGGATCCTCTCCTGGCACCCCAAGGAACGAGGGGATGGATGGATCCTCCTCTGCCAATACACAGGAATGTCACATTTTTCCAGACGTTTCCCAGTCCTGCTGTTCCACTGGAGCCGTGGGGGCTCGGGAAGAGCAGCCAAGGACGCTGCGTCCAGCCCAGCGCTCCCGCAATTACTCACTTAACATCCCGGGAGTGCATGGAAATCTCATTCCCGGCATCGGGAGCAGCCACCCAGCCCCGGCCGAGCTTTTAGCGAAACTCGATTTGCTGCGCTCGCTGCCCGGGCTGGGTGCGGGACTGGAGCCGGTCCCGCTCTGCAGCTGCTCCCATGTCATTCCCGAGCTTCCCTGTCCTGGGAACAATTCCCTGTGTCCTCATCCCCTGGGAACAATTCCTTGTGCCCTCCTCCCCTGGGAACAATTCCCTGTGTCCTCATCCCCTGGGAGCAATTCCCTGTGCCCTCATCCCCTGGGAACAATTCCCTGTGTCCTCATCCCATGGGAACAATTCCCTGTGCCCTCATCCCCTGGGAACAATTCCGTGTCCTCGTCCCATGGGAACAATTCCCTGTGCCTCCATCCCTGTTCTTTCCCTTCGATTGGAACAATTCCCTCTCCTTTGCCTCCATCCCTGGTCCCTCTGTTTGATGGGAACAATTCCTTCTGCATTTCCTCCATCCCTGCTCCCTCAATCCAACAGGAACAATTCCCTCTCCTTTTCCACATCCCTGCCCCCTCCATCCCATGGGAACCCTCTGGTTGTCCATGGAAAGCTCTTCTAGTCCATCCCAGGAGGCTCCTGATCCCAAATCCCGCCCGTCCCCGCTCTGAATTCCCGCCGTGGGGCTCCGGGGCTGGATCCATGTTCGGACACCGAGGGCAAAGCGAGCAGGAATCTGTTCCTTGGCACAAAATATTCCCGAGCGCTTCCCTTCCAGTGGCGGCATCTGGCTCAGGTGCCGAGGGCTGGGCTGGAAATGTCAGCTGCGATTTGGGGCTGACAGTGGTGACAGCAGCCGAGGTGACAGCTCTGCTCCCCGGGGAGGGGCCGCGCCTGTCCCCCCCTGGGCCACCGGGGAGCGGCTCTGCCGTGGGCGGGTCACCCGAAATTCCTGAAAATTCGGTGGCAGGAGTCACCTCAAATTCCCAAAACTTCGCTGACAGGACTCTCCTCAAATTCCCGAAAATTCGGTGACAGGAGGAGGTGGCTGTGGCATCCTTGGTGGCACTGGGACTGTCCCTTCCCGGGGTCACCAGGGGATTGGCTCTGCCGTGTGCGGGTAACCCAAAATTCCCGAAAATTCGGTGACAGGAGGGGGTCGCTGCAGTGCCTCTGGTGGCACTTGGATTGTCCCCTCCCGAGGCCACCAGCGCTATGGCTCTACCGTGTGCGGGTCACCGCAAATTCCCCAAAATTCGGTGACAGCAGGAGGTGGCTGTGGCATCCCTGGTGGCACTGGGATTGTCCCCTCCCTGGGCCACCGGGGAGTGGCTCTGCTGTGTGCGGATCACCCGAAATTCCCCAAAATTCTGAACATTCCAAACATGAGGAGTCACCACAAATTCCCCAAAATTCACTGACAGGAGTCACCCCAAATTCCCAAAAATTCGGTGACAGAAGGAGGTGGCTGGGGCATCCCTGGTGGCATTGGGACTGTCCCCTCTCAGAGCCACCAGCGCCGTGTGCGGGTCACCTCAAATTCCCCAAAATTCACTGACAGGACTCTCCTCAAATTGCCGAAAATTTGGTGACAGGAGGGGGTCGCTGCAGCGCCTCTGGTGGCACTGGGATTGTCCCCTCTCAGAGCCACCAGGGGAGTGGCTCTGCCGTGTGCGGGTCACCGCAAGTTCCCGAAAATTCGGTTACAGGAGTCACCTCAAATTCCCAAAATTTCACTGACAGGAGGAGGTGGCTGAGACATCCACGGGCACCGTCACTGGTGGCACCGTCCCAGTTTGGTGCTGGAATCCTGGGATAGGCAGAATCTGTGGGATGTGCCTTTGTCCCTCCTGGAAGCAGAGAGGTGGAATTTTAGGGAAGGTTTGGGAATCTCTGGCAGGGCAGGGCCACGGAGCCGGATGGGCCCCGTGCCGGAACATTCCATGGGCAGGAGAATCCTGAATTCCCAAAAGGTGCTCCCGGGCAGGCCGGGGCTGGGGTGGGAGCCACCAAACCCAGCCGGCACCTCCGGGAGCTCCCACCAGCCCTGGGCTTTATCCAGAGGGGGTTTGGAATCAGCCGAGTTCCTTTTCATCCCGGCTCCTTCTTCCCCCGTGGTTCCCGAGCCGTCAGGAAGCAGCAGGGAAGGGCTTGGGTTCCCCGGCAGAGGTTAAAGAGGCAAAATCAGCTCAGAAAACAGCAGCGAGGGCAAAAATAGCCTCGGCTTTGCATGGAGCTGTCGGGGTCCATCAGTGTCGGGGTGTTCCAAGGACTCCCATCGCCACGAGGCGGCTGCTGGCTCCTCCTGGGAACGCGATCCCTGAGGAATCGCCCGCGGGAAGTGCGAGCGGAGAGCCCTGGCCGGGCCCTGGAGGGAGGATGAGGGTGAGGATGAGGATGAGAGGTTCCCCGGCAGCGGGAAGTGCGGAGGAGCTCTGGGAAGGGGGAGGGAATGTCCCCAAGGGTGTCCTTGTGCCCGCAGTGAACTCGCCGTGCCCTGCGTGCTGCCAGCGCTGGGGCAAACCTTGCCCAGAGTGAAAAAGAATGGAAAATGTTGGAGCCGCATCTGCAAGGGCAGGAAATGAATTCCAGGCCGGGCTGGGGTCGTGGGAGGTGTCGCTGCCATGGCAGGGGTGCCTTTACGGCTTTAAGGTCCCTTCCAATCCAAGTGGGTCTAAAATGGGCAGAATTCCAGTGTTTTGGAGATCAAAGGGAATAATCAGAGGGGGCTCGGTTTGCTGCACATCCCGGGAGGGCAAAGCCCTGATCCGGGAATTCCCAGCCCCAAACTGGGCTCTGCAAACGGAGCAGCAGCTCAGGGAGGCGATTTGCTGGTCCCACTCCATCCCTGGGATTCAGGAGCCCCGAGACTGGGAGCAGAGGTGAGGTTCGGCCTTCAGCCATCCCTGAGACCCTAAAAACTCCCAGAGGTGCTAAAAAAACCCACTTGAGGCTCAGGCTGCTGCAGGTGCCTGAAATGGGGCATTTCCAGGAGGGCAGAGCCAGGGGAAGCGGCCCCGGTGTGCGGATGTCCCCTTTGCTCGTCCCGGTGTCCCTGCCGGGGACAAATCCAGCCCGCACCTGGTGCTGAGGCTCCTCCCGGTGTTTTTGGGACGAGGAGTGCGGCTCTGTCCCCGTGGATAACACTGTTCATTCCTAATCCAGCACGGGAACGAGCTCGGCCGCCGTTAATGGGATCGGAATTAAAGCCCGGAGCCGGGAGGGAGAGCAAATCCAGCCCATCCCAACGGGATTTAAAGGGAGCGAGGGGAGGAATCAACTCCTGTGCGGGAACAAAGCCGCACCACGGAGGGGTCTCCATCCCGCAGGGAATGCTGGAGCGGGATCCTCTGGAAGTGCTCCAGAGGCGCCCGTCCCTGCCGGAGGCACTGGGAGCACTGGGAGCACTGGGAGCACTGGGAGCTGCCTGTGTCCCTGCAATCGGCTTTGCTGATTAACCTTGTCATCCCCAAAAGGCCGCCAATGAAGCTGTGGAGTTTCTTCGGTGGTTTGTTTTCCCCTCCCTCTCAAATCCGAATATTTCTGTGGGCGCTCGCTGCTCTCCCCCGGCACGACGAGGCCTTGCCGATCTCCTCTGATCCCAAACCCCTCTGTATCCCATCCTAATCCCTCCCTTTTCCCTCTGAGCCGCTCCAGACAGAGCCCTCTTTGTGCCGGCAGGGCTGGGAAGGGCCCGGACCGTCCCCCGTGCCCTCCTGCGCCATCCTCGCTTCTCCCGAAGGAGAATCCAACCTCCCCTTCCCACAGAAGCCGCGTGAGGAGCGAGGATGGGCAGCGCGGTGCTGTCCCTGATTCCAGATGTTCCCGGGATGTGAATTCGGCTGGAATAAATCCCAAAGGAGAGGCCAGGAAGCCGCCTGCTCCTGCTGAGGCCCCGCGATCAGTCCCGAGCGGGGAACGCTCCGGGATTAACCCCGTGCCACCCCTCCCTCCCGGGTAGAGTCAATTAATGTGCTCAGGTAATTAGAGAGGGGCATTTCCCTCTGGATCCCGCTGTTCCCACCTCCAGCAGGCTCTGAGGGAATAAAATCCAGGGAAAGGGCGGCTGGAGCCGAGCGGAGCCGCTGAGGGGACAAAAAGGCTCAGGGGTCACCTGGGGGGGCCGAGGTTCCCCCTGGCACCGCCCTGGGCCTGGGAAGGCCGGGCAGGGAGGGAATGGAGAGGCTGAGGAGCTGGGAGAGGAGCGGATCCCTGCTCTGGGAATTCTCTCCCTGGCTCCGAGGTGCCACGGAGACAGGAATTAATGAGGAAATCAGGTGGGATTGATCCAGGGGTCCAGGAGGGATTGATCCAGGCGGGATTGATCCAGGGATCCTGGCAGGATTTATCCGGGGATCCAGATGGGATTTATCCAAGGATCCAGGTGGGATTGATCCAGGGCCCAGGTGGGATTTATCCAGGGATCCTGGCAGGATTGATTCGGGGATCCAGGCAGGATTTATCCAGGGATCCAGGCAGGATTTATCCAGGAATCCAGGTGGGATTTATCCAGGAATCCAGGTGGGATTTATCCAGGGATCCTGGCAGGATTGATCTGGGGATCCTGGCAGGATTGATTCGGGGATCCAGGCAGGATTGATCCGGGGATCCAGGCGGGATTTATCCAGGGATCCGGGCAGGCGTTATCCAGGGATCCAGATGGGATTTATCCAGGGATCCTGGCAGGATTGATTCGGGGATCCAGGCAGGATTGATCCAGGGATCCAGGCAGGATTGATTCGGGGATCCTGGCAGGATTGATTCGGGGATCCAGGCAGGATTTATCCAGGGATCCAGGCAGGATTTATCCGGGGATCCAGGCAGGATTTATCCAGGGATCCAGGCAGGATTTATCCAGGGATCCAGATGGGGTTGATCCAGGGATCCTGGCAGGGAACAAGCAGGAATTTGCTCTTCTGAGGAAGGGGCAGAGGGCCCTGGGCACGGCCCGAAGCAGCTCCTGCTGTTCCTAGGGTCGCATCCGAGCACGAAGGGGAGGAAGAAAAGCAGGATGCGCGTCCCGGGAATGGGACGTCCCACTGCTGGGAATTCTGCCTGCAGGGGGACGGGTGTAACACCCAGAACAAGGAGCCCGATCACTGCCGGCTCCACCCCGGGAATGGGGAGAGCTCCCCAAACCCCCTCCTGCTCCCCAGCCCCTTTGCGGGGTGATCCAAGTGGAGAATCCTCCCCATTCCTGCTTCCCGGGATAGGATCCACCATCCCCGGGGCTTGTGGGGTCCTGACCCCAAATCACGGACAGAGAGAGGGGTGAGAGGTTCGGGCACCCCATGGGGGCTGGAGGATGAGGAGGAGGAAGCCGGGGAGGCTGCACCGTGTCCCTGCAGTGGGGTGGTGACCCCATTCCCGGTGTGGGACAGAGGGGTTGGGACTGGGAAGGATGAACAGGGAATTTCCGATGGGAATTTTGGGTTCCCTGGCCTGGGGGCGTGTCACATGTGAGTGTGACCCTCCCAAAATAAAACCCCGCAGTGGGGAGGGCGCAGCACCCGCTGGGTGCCCCGTTCGGGTGGGGTCCCCCTGCGACCCCAGGGGTCCCCCGTTCCCGTGGCCGTCACCCAGGACTGTGGCACTGT